>NC_092172.1:10581720-10814220 GCF_045791955.1 Oncorhynchus clarkii lewisi
GACGTTTAATCCCCTCTTTCTCTACAATATGCTGTTTGAGATAGAAATAAAGAATAGCATCATGACAGGCAGTTTCCTGGGTCCCCCATGCACTGAGCTTCAAAATGAGCATGCATCTGTCTTAGAGAGTGTTCAGAACGCTTATCTTAATTGATTGCAAGCTATTTCTGGCGTTGGCAGTATAACCCCCCTTACACTCTCCCTCGCTCTCATTCTCTCTCTCTCTCTCTCTCTCTCTCTCTTTCCCTCTCTCACCATATCTCTCCTTTCCCAAAGAGAGTGATTTATTGGTGCTGGTCTACCTGAGTTGAATCCTTTCCTGCATTATGTAAATCCTCTGATGCGTAATGCCATGAGTGATCCAGACAAAGGGAAGCCTGCAAGCCCAGGCCCAGAGGGCCTTCACACTGGTCTAAACTGAGCATTTAAATATTCTCCCCAAGCAGTTCTGGATCAAACACATGCACACACATGGACAGACAGACAGACCGACAGACATGCGCACACACCAGAAGTTGAACGTGTTTTACAAGCCCTGTACTGGTCTATGAACATAGGAGTGTCGACACGGCCATCACTCGGGCTGCGGTGTCTCTCTCCCTGTCTCTCATCAACATCAGGATTAATAAATGAAGGTTCATCAGTTACCTCTGTTATCCACCCAACTGTAGAGTGCATCAGCATATTACACAAGACTTAAACTAGGCAGAGCAACTTGTCAGCTGTTATTATCATGATTTTGTACTGGTACTGGAAAGCACATTTCTGTATTAGACAAGAAAAAACAAATGTATTTTAAGAACAAGCAAGACCTTTTTGTGTGGTGCTACAAAATGAGGCAGAATAACAATTGAAACCCCAAAAGTGAAGAATTTCTTTCTCACATTCCTTGACATACAGCTTTTCATAAACATTCCTATTGATTTATTTTTTTCACCAGTGAAATACCTCATTTGTGTGTCAGAGCATCCTTGAAGAACACTTTTTTTTCTTTTTAGATGATGGTAGTCTAGGTAAGCTGTGACTCCTATCTTTTATAGACATGGACAGGGAAGCAACTGGGAGCTCTATGGTTGAGACTTCCTGGAATCTTTTCATGGTCACTTGAAGAAGACTTAATAGCACAGAAACCTGCATGTGAGAAGAGAGTGAAGATTTGTGAAACATTAGCACAGCTCTTTGCAGTACTCACGAATCTTATAACTAACTTCACGTTGGCCATTCCATACTGGACCTTTTCCATACCTTGTCCCATACCATGTCCATGTTAGCTGATGAAGCATATTCACAGGCAGTATGAAATGTGTTCACGTGTCCAAGTGTTCAAGTGTTCACACTTCAAAGTAACGTACACATCCTGTATCAATGTTAGGGTACGGTATGAAAACAAATTCTTCTCATTACGTGGTCTGTACACTTCAACAGTTGCAATGTACTCATTCCCACAGGTCCTGGTTATAGACTAAGTGCACAGGATGGAATGGCTGAAATCAGGTCTTATTTATGCAGTCGCTATATATCCACCAGCCATTGAGTGGAAATTCACCAGCGGCGGGATCAACGCTTTCCAGGTTTATCTCAGAAGACACTTTTCATTCTCCGCAAGGGCCTTGATTTACCCAGCAGTGGTTAGCCGCCGAGAATGATGGGCCGTGCATGTAAATAAAGCTGCGGTTTAAAGGTGACCAATTGAACCCTCTCTCTCCCTCTCTGTCGCCCTGGTTAGAACAGAAGGCACGGCTCGTTAGCCCTGCAGCCTGCCTGGGCCCATTTCATTCGGGGAAACTGCTCCGTTCCAATGACAGAGAGCAAAGGATTGATGGGATGGGACATATGACAGCTGGGGACCATGACTGTCCAGATAAAAGAGAAAGAGGGAGACTGATGCAGTTAGGACCTTTCAACAAATATCCATGTATTGTACTTGTACTATCTCTCTAAATGTACTCGTGTTCAATTCGTAGAATTCATACAAGTCTGAATTACTCAAGGACCCTACTCACACAGCCTGATTCTTTTGACTGTTATAATCAATAAGTCTATTTATGGTGCTCCATTCACTTAGGGGCATGGGCTAATGGTGTTGCTAGTCTTTCCTGATTATGTTGTCCCACTCAATTGCGAATTTCTGTAAAGTGATTTTTATTCGCCACCACTAGCATACTGTTGAAACCTGCCTTGCATGTGTCATGAATAGGTTATTTTCTGTATGCACTGGCAGCTTATGACATATAAAATGTATTACAAAGCTTTAATAACTCGCTATTATTATACAAAACATTATACACCCAGACACGCCCACACACAAGGTTGCTTGTGTTACTCCTTAAAGCCTTGGGGTTCTGCGTGTACTGTCAGAAAGGGCAGCAGGCCCTGACCTAGCAAGGCCCTTCGGTGCGGAGAGGCACCCACACACATTCCTCAGACACCACACAAGCCTCTGTCCTTTTCAATTACCTTCCTCGCTCAACCTAGCACACAGCCAGCCAAGCGGAGCCATGCAGGAGAGATTATGATGCCAATCTAATTGTATCTCAATCTTTTCTCTCATCCCAAAGCAGAGGTGGAACAAAACAGAGAAGAAAAATGGCACTAACAAAGCACTGTGGACTAGGGGAAAATAACTGGATGTCCATATCTGTGTGTCGGTTGTGTGTAGCGAGGAGAATGTCTGAGTGAGCTGTGGGGTGTTAGGGGGGAGGCTGCTAGGGAAGAGAGACGATCACTGATGAACTGTGGTGTGTGACAATGAGCTTGAAGACACCTCGCTGAATGTATACAACATTGAGGAGGAAGAGAGCAGGGAAACCTCCCTGGCAGGTGAGAGAGATTATTACGGATGAAACGGGATCGAGACTTGTGCAGAGGTGACGTTTGCTACGGTATTTGAGTGGTTATGGGTTGTTCAGGGTTAGCCGGTGCTGTGAGATGTAAAAAGGGGGCATGCCAGCTTGGAGGGTATTGTCGAGAGTATTGTCGGCCATTTATTTGGACATGCAGGGGGTTGATTTGCCATTATCCTACTTCATCTGCATATTATACCTCAGGTTGTGACTAGGATCTTGTACTATATTGAATAGGTAATGCTACCTTTACACTGGTGCAGGGAACACTTCCTGTGCTCTCAACAAACTGAGATATTATCCAGCTTTCTTATTGTTTACAGTACTACAAATGTCATTACAATTTCCTGCACATCTTACGAATAGACAGTTACAGTACGGCATGTACTTGGCTGTGTACTTGGAAGTTTGGTCAAAATTATAGACTGAACAAGGGAGTAACTTTGGGTGGCCTATGTTGGTTCACTGTGAGGAAAATCAATAGCCGTGAGTCAATGTCCAGTAGCTTTGAGCGGTCGTGGTGTTTCACTTGACCTTTAACCTCTCAACAGTCCAAAACCTCTGGCGTCATTTACATCTCTATTATGAGATGTCACAATCACCTAGCAACAGTGTTGACCAAAGCATTATCTATAATGGGCAAATATTTGAAATTCTCTGCCCCCCTCATGTTTGAGAATCAGATAAGTGAGATTAGTACTATGGCTGTACGTGGAGCTGGAGGAGCTCAGGGAGACACAGTCATTTATCAGGGTACTACTATACTATATTAGCCTATTGCTTCATGATTAATATCTACAACCCCTCATTAAACAGGATCTAAATATCCCCTCTTCTGTTCCAGAAAACGCACTTGTAGCCAACCAATGTTCAGGCAACTCCAAGTGTGAATTTACAGTGTAGCTTGACTCCATTCAAAATCATCATAAAAAAATTACTTATCAATGACCTCCAGACCAGAAGCACTGGGCTCTGTTAGTTCTGAAGTACACAACAGCAAAACAGAAACTGTATTATGTTAGGGTTTATCTAATTGCCTGTTTGACTCGGAGCCTGAAGACAACGAGTGAGAAAGGCAAACATTGAGATAATTTGGATAACACAAACCATGAAGGAGAAAAAAGTGATTTTTTTTATTCTGTGCAGCTATGCTTCTAAACACCAATCTTTATGGTAATGTGCACCTAAGCCCAAGTACCTCAGTTTAATTAAGGACAGACAAAAGGTGTTGTTTTGCATTCCTACATTTTCCTTACTATGGGTGTTTTTAAGTTTCCTTTGTTTTCTCATTCAGATATGGGTCAACTTTGTGGCGAATTTAAGCGTGACAGATGAAACAACAATGTCTTTTCTAAGACACGGTTTCTTATCCTGGTCCTTGGGACCTACATGGGTGCACAATGTTGTTCTTACCTATGCAGCACCTACACATTAAACGGATCATCAATCCCTCGGTTAGCTGAATCAAGGTTGGTTCGGTAACCCTTCATTTTACAGCCCGGTAATTACTAGGTAATGAATAGGCAAATACCTAGTAACAAAAATGTAAAACGTGGTAACTATTTAGTCTCAAATGTACTTATTAGGAACCAAGCAAGTACTACATACTTACTTTGTAAATACAATGTAACAAAATGTAATTATATAGCATCTTTTTAGTCCAAAAGGTTAGTATTGAGGACCTTATAAGTAAGGACAAGGTACTTACTATGTAAACACCTAGTCACAACATATTGTGATATTTCATGTATTTATTACCACATACCTACCACATGAATACCTTCAAGTCAATCATCCTGATAAAGAGTGTTAGTTGACCTTCAAGTATCTGGTATTTACATGGTATTAGCAACGGCTTCGTTGTTAGTAGGTATTTATCTAGTTGTTGCCTAGTAATTAGTGGGCTTAAGGGTTACTGATGGTTCTTGTATTTTCATGAGGTGTGGCCGTTGGATCATATTCAAATCATAGGCTATGGTTAGGACAGACAACACTTGATATGAGGTCCACTTGCACAGCGTGTGATATTTTTGCAGACGATACCAATAATTAACTCTCTACTTAGAAGTGTTAAGGCGATTGAGAAATTCTGATGCAACATTGGGCAACCTAGTGGCACAATCGTGCAGCAAATTAAGTTACATCATACATTTAGCATAGAGCAGCCAAACATAATTAAAATGGTACAAGTTAAATGCCTTTACTCGTGTTTCTCACATGTGTTACACAGCTCCACTCATATTCAGACTAATTCCGGAACACAAAATGCCTCTGGCCATTACGATCTGTGCAAGAATCTCAAAACAAACATCTCAAAGTTTGTGCAAAAACATGTTTTGGACTTTTTAACAGTAAATGTGCTTCAATGAGATTCCAATTAGCACAGACTTTACTGGGTAGAGTCGGCACAGCCTGGGCGAGAGACACCCAAACCAAAGCAAACCCATAGACGCAACACCATCCCAGTCTTAAATGGGGTAGGTGGCGGGTACATTTGAACTGGAGTGAATAATTCAACATTGTATTTTTATGGAATGATTTACTTTGCCAAATCGGGTGGATTGATTAGGAGTGATAGGTTGCCTGAGATTTGTTATGCTTTTCTTGAACTTGAATTAAGACTTGAGAGAATAAGTTCATTGAAAGGGAAAATGATTGTGAAATGTGTGTATTGGTGAGAGCAAGAGAGCATTTAACAGTGAAAACCTTTCCATCATATTTACATGACATCATCAGTCAGAACACTACTTCAAAATAAGTCAGAAATGGAGATGTGGTGTACCTACAAGGTGTGCCTTTCCAAATGCAGTATTTCCATGTGCTGTCAGAGAGACCAGCGAGAGACCATAGGTAAAACAAAGAAAGCAATTCAACACATTTAAAATGCCTTTACCGATTTCACTGGATTCTCTCCCCTCCACTAGCTCTCTCCTCATTTCCAGCACACAGACAAGCACCAGCTTTAAATGAAGATAGCGCCTTGGTTCCAGGATACAGTACAGTCAAAACCAAGAATGCCTTAGACAACTGCAAGCTCTGTGTCACTGTTACTACAAGCTGAGAAATCAGAGCTGAATTACATTTATTATGAGTCATGCAGTATGTATGGTATGTATGAGTTATATATGAGTTATGATTACCGGATTACAAGCAATGCTACAAGTTCGTAAAATGATAATGTCTCGAATCAAATCAAATCAGATGTATTTATAGAGCCCGTTCTTACATCGGCTGATATTTTAAAGTGCTGTACAGAAACCCAGCCTAAAACCCCAAACAGCAAGCAAATGCAGGTGTAGAAGCACGGTGGCTAGGAAAAACTCCCTAGAAAAGATCGACAGCGTTTCCCGTTTTCTGTTGTGTTGCATGCATAGATGTGCATCTCTTAACCAGGCTCATTATGCCTCCATGATTACTCTATTTATCATTACCTGTCACACTTTATAGTGGCAAAAACCCTTGCTCATAATCGAACCATGAAATAATTTAGTAATTTCTTCATGAAAACTTGATCAAATGAGACCAGGACATTTCGCAAAAACATTAAGTTGACCAATTATTTTGACCAATTACAATACGGCATAGAAAAGTCAGTAAAGCCCATGTTATTTTTTCACTGCACGTAGATCAACTTAATCCCGATCAACTCTCCTTCTATTGAAATAGATGTAAAGGAGGTATTTTGTTTGAGTTAGCCTTTATCTTGCTCAGGTCTCTGCCGCCAATTGGCCTTTTCAGCTTGAGTACCTCTGAAACAATCAATGAAATGCACACAGATTGAGGGGAGCATGTCGATATGGAAGGTGGGTGGACCAGGGGCTCAAAAACTCAATGAGGCAACAAGACTAGCCATCACCTTCACATACTGTATGGGCACACCAGCAAGAAATACAAAAAAAATAAGGCATTCTCCAGGTGTGTGTATTGTCAACCATTTATGCCACAATTGACTTTTGTTTGTCAAAATATATGATATTGTTAAACCTCTCAGATGAGCGTGGCCTTCTGTTTGATTAAGAAAAGACCAGTATTGAGTATTGGATGAGTATTGGATGCTAGCATTGAGTATTGGATGACATCTACGCTCATATCTTCTTTACACGGTACTCCTATCAAGTGTGTCTAGAGAAGAGAGACATAATAGCATAATATAGCATTAAACATTTTTCATAAATGCACAATGCAACCATATTCAGTCTGGCGTCTGGCAGAAAGGACTACATTATCCACTTTTGCAATCATGTCCAGACTGAAATGATTATGTCTTCTGGAGAGTTTCAATTGTTTCTGCACCATCCTCTATGCAAAGAGCGTTCACTTGCCTTTAGATCTTTATTTGCAATGCGTTCTGTGTGCTGTAGCTAATACTTCCTTTGAACAAGAGCAAAGAACATTTATCTTTTAGATTAATTTTCCGGACATCGGAAAGTTGTGTCCATTTTAGACTATTGTGTGCGTTTGTAATAAATAATCCTTGTCACCTGCAGAGTTTTAATATTTACTTAATTAAACAACCATTATTACTATGAAATGAAAATCATAGTTTATCTTCATTTTTTTTTTTTAAGTTGTTGCCTGTTGCTCCAAAAAGTCCCAACCCTCTCCTCTATGCATGGATGCCGACATTCTACAGTAGGTGACATACAGGAAAGGTTTCTGATGGGGTAGGGGGGAATCTTTTGTGAGATTAGGGATGCAATTACAGTTGAGGCCCTCGCTGTGACATACACACATATAGCGTAGTGGAGTGACAGCAGGGTGGGGGTGCTGACGTGGTGACAAATGAGCCAGCCACAAAAGCTCTCGCTCACAGCTAGTAGCAATAACCTGGAATAATGGAGGATGACCTTAAAGCTCTCACCCTGAAATCTTCACGTTGATTACGCTAGCAGAGAGGCTAAACTCAGTCGGCGCCGATTCGTCATCCTCACTGAAAAAACATTGCCTCACTACACTGTCGTAAAAAAAAAGGAGGTAAGCCAGAAGAACAAGAGGTTGTTTCAATTTTACATTGTAGACTCATGTATTGTCCCATTACGGGCCCTTTATGCACTGTGTTGTCCTCCAGTCACTCCTAAAATCGCTGCTGTTTATAGGCCTACCTCCTAGCTGCAACTTGCTCGGCCCAAGAACCAACCATTGTGAACCGAATGTTTTTACACCTAAATGAATTAGCAAATTGTTTGGACTTTCAGGAGTTGGATAGGCATGACTTGTTTTGATTAAATCTGACATCTCGTTTATGTTGTGTAATGGTAGAACCCTGCAACAAAGATGCGTCATTAGGACGTCACAAAATGCTTACCTAAAGTCGTCAGAACGTTGTGTCATGGTCCAGAGGAAGTTTTGTCTCCTTCTCAGTTTGTTCCGGGGCGGCCCCAATGACAATGTTAGGACGTCTCAGGACGTTTTGTCATGGTCCACCCCCCCCCCCCCCCCCCCCCCCCATAATAAAAGGATTACCATCAAAATCCGTTAGTTTAAGACAGAGACAAGGGCTGCTTCTCAATACACCATATCCGCCTATGCATCTGTGGTGGAAGGTAGCCAAGCTACAGTGTTTGTCCGACTAAGAAACATACCAAAAATCGGTCTTTTCACGAAAATGTCTGTAGCATACCAACATCGGCGGATGCGGTGGTTTGAGACAGCAGCCCATGCAAAAAAAACGAAGTCTCTAGCTTAAAACAGACAGATTTTGATGCAGTTTTTTTCATTATGTTAGTTAGATTGCTTGAATTGGGTCCTAAGCCTTTAAGTGAGACGACTCTGAAAGACTAGCTCTCAAAATGCATTGTGTCGATGAAGAAACAGTAAAGCTCAAACTTTCCTCAGATTGCCAGCAGTTAGAGAGCCCTATTCTCAGCAGCTTGCCCAAAGAGCGGTTTTTTATAGAAAATGGGAGTGGAGAAAAGAGACAGTACTAAGCAATGCAGTTAATTCTCTTCAGGGTTTATTGCTCGACCTCATTAGAAACAATAGACCTTTTAAAGGCTTTTAAATGCCCAGTTAACTGGTGATACAAATGATCAGTGTCAAATATCTCAATGAAAAGAGGCAAAAATCTGCTGATTAAGACTAGTGATAGATTCTGAGCAGAGGAAAGGAGAAGACAGAGGCTGAATACAGAGTGCACAAAAGGAGGAGGAGAGTAAGTTGAAAGTGAATTGGAACTTTGACGTAGAGAGGAGACAGGGGACAAGTAAGGACCTTCTTTGGAAACAAGGAAGGACATTCTGTATCCACAACAAAGAATACACAATGGGTATTTTCTAACTGTAATTCACTATATTTCACCGGAGGATGACTCCAAGGCACACAAACCAACATGTTCACGTTGTTCTTTTCACCCCACGGTGAAATGTTGAGTCAGCCTGGCCTTGCCTTGCTGAGATGTTCGTCCCTGAGTGTTAATGTTAGCATGAACGTGTAGAGGTTGAGTTCGTTTTGGCGTGAGGACATGCTGTCAGGTAGCTGTATATTTAGCTCGACTGTCACAATAGAAAAGCTTATTTTTACATTTTGTACCTGAGATGAGCTTCTGCTGACCGGTGCCAATGTGGCAGGGCCGGCATTGACTCACAATCACCTCCCGACGTATAACTACCTAGGAAAAATATTGACTATAGCAGTGTACTGCTGGAGACCAGCCTGCCCACAACGGATGGGAATGATTTAATTGGAGAAATGTGTAGAAAGATAGACAGATGTTGAAGATCAAATAAAATGTTATTTGTCACATGCTTTTTAAACAACAGATGTAGACTAACAGTAAAATGCTTACTTACGGGCAAGGGTGTGCCGAGAACTCAGACAAAACGAGTATTGTAACAGATATGGAGAATTTTCCGAATATGATTATCACACAAGTATTTTTTTGTCATGATCTGTATTCGGGGAAAAAAAGTTATTTTTAACTGCCAGCAAACAACTATGGGCTAGTTCTGGTAAAGAAACTGGCAAGGTATCAGTTGGGCCTGCTGCAACGATTGGATTAGAACAAGCCACTCTCCGTCTGCTCTCATTTCCCAAGACAGACACACTCGCGTGGCTGTTTCAGACACTCACAGTCACGTCTCAGGGCACAAGTCTCCCCTTCTCCAAGCATCATGTACGAATCAGAATCCATAGCTCATCATCTAGTTCTTTCCTGTAGACTTTCCTGAGGCCATGTGGTTGTTTTTGTCTGTCTACTTGGTGCTGTTCAGAAGTCCTACTTTCTCTGTCCGTATAATTCTTCCATTGCTGACGCTGTCTGTCGTTTTGTAGTGATCCAAGCCCATTCTTCTTGCGATTATTATTTATTCTCGCCCAGGCATGTTTACAGAGCAACAGATCATAAGAAAATAAAATTACTTATGTAGATAGTTTAGTTTGATTGTACAAGTGCTGTGGCATTAGTGTCGGGAGAGAAACATTTTGCTCCTCTCGAAAGTGAAACAATATATTGGGCAAGCGAATTAGCCAATCTTCATCTAAATCCGTGTCTGGAATAAATGCAGGCAGTACTAGCCAGCCATGCATTAGGGTATGTATTCATCTATTCCATTGATAATTAGGCCTGCGCGGACCAACTGGCAAGTGTCTTCACTGACATTTTCAACCTCTCCCTGACCGAGTCCGTAATGTTTCAAGCAGACCACCATAGTCCCTGTGCCCAAGGAAGAAAAGGTAACCTGTCTAAATAATTACCACCCTGTAGCACTCACGTTTGTAGCCATGAAATGCTTTTAAAGGCTGGTCATACCGACCCAACAGACCCACAGATGACACAATCTCAATCGCACTCCACACTGCCCTTTCCCACCCGGACAAAAGGAACACCTATGTGAGAATGCTGTTCACTGACTACAGCTCAGCGTTCAACACCATAGTGCCCACGAAGCTCATCACTAAGCTAAGGACCTTGGGACTAAACACCTCTCCCTGCAACTGGATCCTGGATATGACAGAAGTCATTTCTCCAACAATTGTTTACAGACAGATTATTTCACTGTATCACAATTCCAGTGGGTCAGAAGTTTACATGCACTATGTTGACTGTGCCTTTAAACAGCTTGGAAAATTCCAGAAAATGATGTCATGGCATCAGAAGCTTCTGATAGGCTGATTGCCATAATTTGAGTCAATTGGAGGTGTACCTGTGGATGTATTTCAAGATCTAACTTCAAACTCAGTGCCTCTTCGCTTGAAATAATGGGAAGATCAAAAGACATCAGCCAAGACTTCAGATAAAAGATTGTAGACCTCCACAAGTCTGGTTCATCTTTGGGAACAATTTCCAAACGCCTGAAGGTACCACGTTCATCTGTATAAACAATAGTACGCAAGTATAAACACTATGGGAACACGCAGCCGTCATACCACTCAGGAAAGAGACTCATTCTGTCTCCTAGAGATGAATGTACTTTGTTGCAAAAAGTGCAAATCAATCCCAGAACAATAGCAAAAGACCTTCTGAAGATGCTGGAGGAAACAGGTACAAAGTATGTATATCCACAGTGAAACGAGACCTATATCGACATAATCTGAAAGGCTGCTCAGCAAGGAAGAAGCCACTGCTCCATAACCGCCATAATAAAAAAGCCAGACTACGGTTTGCAACTGCACATTGGGACAAAGATCGTACTTTTTGGAGAAATGTCCTCTGGTCTGATGAAACAAAAATAGAACTGTATATAGAAATAGAACGTTTGGAGGAAAAAGGGTGAGTCTTGCAAGCTGAAGAACACCATCCCAACCGTGAAGCATGGAGGTGGCAGCATCATGTTGGGGGGGTGCTTTGGTACAAGAGGGACTGGTGCACTTCACAAAATTGATGGGGGGGGGGGGAAATTATGTGGATATATTGAGCAACATCTCAAGACATCAGTTAAAGTTTGGTCGCAAATGGGTTTCCAAATGGACAATGACCCCAAGCAATCTTCCAAAGTTGTGGCAAAATGGCTTATGGACAACAAAGTCAAGGCATTGGAGTGGCCATCACAAAGCCCTGACCTCAATCCCATAGAAAAGTTGTGGGCAGAACTGGAAATGCATGTGTGCAAGGAGGCCTACAAACCTGACTCAGTTACACCAACTCTGTCAGGAGGAATTGGCCAAAATTCATCCAACTTATTGTGGGAAGCTTGTGGAAGGCTACCCAAAACGGTTGACCCAAGTTAAACAATTTTAAAGCAATGCTACCAAATATTAATTGAGTTTATGTAAACTTATGACCCACTGGGAATGTGATGAAAGAAATAAAAGCTGAAATAAATCATTCTCTCAACTATTATTCTGACATTTCACATTCTTAAAATAAAGTCACCCAAGTCAAATACTGTTTTCTCTGCTACCGCACGGCAAACAGTACTGGAGCACCAAGTCTATGACCAAACGGCTCCTACCACCAAGCCATAAGACTGCTGAACAATTAATCAAATGGCCACCGGACGATTTACATTGACACCCCCCTATTCGCTGTTTATTGTCTATGCATAGTCACTTCACCCCTACCTACATGTACATATTACCTCAACTATCTTGTGCCCCCGCACACTGACTCGGTACCAGTACCCCCTGTATATAGCATCGTTATTTTAATTCTATTGTGTTACTTTTATTATTTTTTACTTTAGTTTATTATGTAATTATTTTCTTAACTCTTCTTGAATTGCACTGTTGTAAGAGCTTGTAAGTAAGCATTTCAAGGTAAGCGGTACACTTTTTGTATTCGGAGCGTGTGACAAACAAAGTTTGAATTGATTTGATTTGAATAGGACTAAGTACGTAAATAGCCACATTTTTGCATTTTCATCTGTCGGAGTCGTTTACCTTTGAACAATGTGCATGAATGTGTGAAGAAACATAACGATGCGCTCTGAGAAGCGATCTGATTTACCGAAGTTTAAAACACACTTCTGGTTTTCCGATCAGGATTTAATCTGATTACAAGTATCAAGTGTGATTAAACAGATACGAATACGAGTATGATGAGATCAGCACACCCTTACTTACTGGTCTTTTTTCAATAATACAGAGTTAAAGATTTAAAAATATATATATATGAATAGTGACATGAGGAATAAATGCACTGTGAATAACAAATAACAATTTGTATTTATTAAGGATCCCCATTAGTTCCTGCCAAGGCAGCAGCTACTTTTCCTGAGGTCCAGCAACATTAAGGAAGTTATATATAATTAAAATATTACAATAGAGGGGCTAATGATCTTGGAGGTCTCGGCTTCTGAGGTTGTAGCTGCGGCACTATAGCGGCGAGCCAGCTCCTCAGGCTTGACCTTATTGGATACCGGTCGGTGGCCCGGGCCTTACTGAACCCCTCCCAGAGGTCATAGTACTCTGCGGAGCAGGCGGAGAGGTCCGGGGCAATTTCCAAGCCCCCAGGAAGACGTCCTGGGGAAGGCAGAGCTGACTTCAGGCAATGAGTGTGGCAGGACGGGCTTCAGCCCACGATGGCACTAATAGCCCATGGATTGTGTCGTTGGAGCCAAGAGAATCCCAATACCACGGGAACCAGCAGGAATTGGATCATCTGGCTGTGGTTCCCTGAAACTCGTAGGTTGAAGGGGGTGGTCTGGTGGGTGATCATGCCTGACCAGCACTCTAACATGCATGGCAATGGAGAGGGGTTGAGTGGAGATGCCTAGTTCGAACGCCAGGATAATGTCCATGAGACTCACATCGGCCCCCGAGTCGATGAGTGCCTGGAGAGACTTGGACTGGTCACCCCACAGCAGGGTGGCATGGAGAGGGGGGTGAGTAAGGGAGAATAACTATTATCTTTAAGACCCACCAGAGTACTCACTCCAACAAATGAGCTGGGTCTCTTGAAGGGACAGGTAGACACATAATGACCGACAGTACCGCAATTAAGACAACTCTGGGTGGTCAGTCTGCGTACACGTTCGGCTGGAGGTAGCCTAACCCTGCTGAGCTCCATCGGCTGGGGAAGAGGCAACTCGGCAGTCTTTGGAGGCTCTTGGAGGAATTCGGGTAAGCTCAGGTGGGATCCTTGAGTGAGTGATTGGGACCGCAATCCGACATCTTCTCCCTCCTACTTTCCTGTAATCGTCCAACGAACTGGATGGTTAAGGCGATGAGTGAGTCGAGATCCGTCGGTAGTTCCCGGGCTGCAAGCTCGTCCTTTACCCCAGGCGATAATCCGTGCAGGAACGTGTTGAACAGAGTATCCGGGTTCCAGGTATCCTCTGCTGCCAGCGTGCGGAACTCCACACTGAGGGAGCCCTGCCGAAGCTGGAGTAACTTCCGGGCAGCCTCTCTCCTGGACACCGGAGCCTCAAAAACCTTTCTCACATCCGCTTCGACTGCCTCCAGACGATGGCATATGGCAGATTGTTGCTCCCACACCGCCGTGGCCCAAGCATGTACGCTAGCTTCGAGCGGTCCAAGAGGGGAACAAAAAAGTATACGGCTCAAAAACGAGGAAGCACTGGGAGAGAAAGGCCCAGCAGGTTCTGGAGCCTCCATCGTAGCGCTCCGAGGAGGTAAGCGGGGTTCCCAGGAAACCAGGTTGACGGCGCTGCTACCAGCCGGGTTACTGAGGGATTTGGAGTTTTCTGTCATGGTAGGCTGCCTAGTAGGTAACCCATGGAATTGCTCCTGCAGTGTGACGTTCAGCCACGTCCTGGAACCCTTCCATCAGACCATGAAGCATCTCCTCGTATCTACCAATGAGGCCTCCTTGGGAGGAGATGGCGTTGCGGAGCTGATCCAAGTCTGCTTGGTCAGTCATGGCCAGTTCGTACTATCAGGAGTCAAGGTTAGACCCAAGTGCAGACTGTGTGAAGTAACAATGTTTATTGTAACCACAGGGGCAGGGAAACGACAGGTCAAGACAGGCAGTGGTTGATAATCCAGAGCAGAGTCCAAAGAACAGGATGGCAGGCAGGCTCAGGGTCAGGTCAGGCAGAGGTCGATAATCCAGAGTTGGAGTAAAGGTACAGGATGGCAGGCAGGCTCAGGGTCAGAAACAAGCAGTGGTCAGGCGGGCGGGTACGGGGTCAGGACAGGCAAAGGTCAAAAACCAGGAGAATGAGAAAAATAGAGACTAGGGAAAAACAGGAGTTGAGACAAAACCAACAAGACCAACTTGCAACAGATATACAGAAAACACAGGTATAAATACACTGTGGATAATGAGGAAGATGGGTGACACCTGGAGGGGTTGGAGACAAGCACAATGACAAGTGAAACAGATCAGGGCATGACATTCAGCATGTCAACACTTCTTACAAAAACAAGTAGTGATGAAGACAATCTCTTCTCCATGTTGAGCAATGAGAGATTTACATGCATTTTATTACTGTTAGCTCTCCGTGTACATTAAAGGGCCAGCCGTGCTGCCCTGTTCTGAGCCTGACCAGACGACTGAAAAGTCGTCCAGGTGTGACAAAATTAGAGCCTACCTTGTTGATAGTGTTGTTAAAAAGGCAGAGAGGTGCTTTATTATGGACACACTTCTCCCCATCTTAGCTACTGTTGTATTAACATGTTTTGTCCATGACAGTTTACAATCCAGGGTTAATCCATGCAATTTAGTCACCTCAACTTGCTCAATTTCCACATTATTTATTACAAGATTTAGTTGAGGTTTAGGCTTAAGTGAATGATTTGTCCCAAATACAATGCTTTTAGTTTTAGAAATATTTAGGACCAACTTATTCCTTGCCACCTATTCTGAAACTAACTGCGTCTCTTTGTTAAGTGTTGCAGTGATTTCGCTCGCTGGAGTAGCTGACGTGTGTAGTGTTGAGTCATCCACCACATACATTGACACACTGGCTTTAGTCAAGGCCAGTGGCATGTCATTAGTAAAGATTTTTAAAAGTAAGGGGCCTAGACAGCTGCCCTGGGGAATTTCTGATTCTACCTGGATTATGTTGGAAAGGCTTCTATTAAGAACACCCCATGTGTTCTGTTAGACAGGTAACTCTTTATCCACAATATAGCAGTGGGTGTAAAGCCATAACACATACGTTTTTCCATCAGCAGACTATGATCGAAAATGAAGTCTGACAAAACAGCTCCCACAATCTTTTTATCAACAATTTCTCTCAGCCATTTGTGTAAGTGCCGTGTTTGTTGAATGTCCTTCCCTATAAGCGTGCTGGAAGTCTGTAATCAATTTGTTTACATTAAAATAGCATTGCATCTGATCAAACAAGAAATGTTCCCCAAAAAATGATGGTTGGTAACAGGCTGATTGGTTGGCTATTTCAGCCAGTGAAGGGGGCTTTACTATTCTTGGGTGGCGGAATTAATTTGGCTTCCCTCGAGGCCTAAGGGCACACACCTTCCAGTAGGCTTAGATTGAAAATATAGCAAATAGGTGTGGCAATATCATCCGCTATTATCCTCAGTAATTTTCCATCCAAGTTGTCAGACCCCAGTGGCTTGTCATCGTTGATAGACAACAATAATTTATTAAATTCTTCAACACTCACTTTACAGAATTCAAAATTACGATGCTTGTCTTTCATAATTTGATCAGTTATACTTGGATGTGTAGTGTCAAATTGTATTTGTCACATACACATGGTTAGCAGATGTTAATGCGAGTGTAGTGAAATGCTTGTGCTTATAGTTCCGACAATGCAGTAAAAACCAACAAGTAATCTAACCTAACAATTTCACAACAATTACCTTATACACACAAGTGTAAAGGGATGAAGAATGTGTACATAAAGATATATTAATTAGTTATGGTACAGAACGGCATAGGCAAGATGCAGTAGATGGTATCGAGTACAATATATACACATGAGATGAGTAATGTAGGGCATGTAAACATATAAAAGTGGCATTGTTTAAAGTGGCTAGTGATACATTTTTTACATCAATTTTTCCATTATTAAAGTGGCTGGAGTTGAGTCAGTATGTTGGCAGCAGCCACTCAATTTTAGTGGTGGCTGCAGTCTGATGGCCTTGAGATAGAAGCTGTTTTTCAGTCTCTCGGTCCCTGCTTTGATGCATTTGTACTGACCTCGCCTTCTGGATGATAGGGGGGTGAAAGGCAGTGGCTCGGGTGGTTGTTGTCCTTGATGATCTTTATGGCCTTCTTGTGACATCGGGTGGTGTAGGTGTCCTGGAGGGCAGGAAGTTTGCCCCCGGTGATGCGTTGTGCAGACGTCACTACCCTCTGGAGAGTCTTACGGTTGAGGGCGGAGCAGTTGCCATATCAGGAGGTGATACAGCCCGGCAGGATGCTCTCGGCAGGATGCTCTGTGCATCTGTAAAAGTTTGTGAGTGCTTTTGGTGACAAGCCAGTGTTTGTTGCTGGCATGTCATGACTAAATGTGACAATCTTGCTGATGAAAAAAATGATTAAAGTAGTTGGCAATATCAGTGGGTTTTGTGATGAATGAGCCATCTGATTCATTGAATGATGGTGCTGAGTTTGCCTTTTGACCCAAAATTGTATTTAAGGTGCTCAAAATATATTTACTATCATTCTTTATATACTATAGCTTTGTTTCATGGTCTAGTTTCTTATTTTTATTCAGTTTAGTCACATTTCTCATTTTGCAGTATGTTTGCCAATCGGTTATTCAACCAGAAATATTTACCATTCCTTTTGTCTCATCCCTCTCAACCACACCCTTCCTCATCAATCCACTGGGTTTAAACAGTTTTGACAGTCATTTTCTTAATGGGTGTATACTTATTAGTAACTGGAATAAGCAATTTCATAGATGTACAGCGTCTGGTTGCTCCTCACTACACACCACAGACTAACAAATATTATTTACATCAACAACATAAGATGAACTACAAAACTTATTGTATGACCTCTAATACACTATATTAGGCCCAGTCTTTTCAACTTTTGTTTTCCTAGATATGGCTACTATATTGTGATCACTACATCCAATGGATTTGGATACTGCTTTGAGGAACATTTCTGCAGCATTAGTAAAGATGGGATCAATACATGTTGATGATTTCATTCCTTTGCTGTTTGTAACTACCCTGGTAGGTTGACTTATAACCTGAACCAGGTTGCAGGCACTGGTTACAGTTTGAGCTTTCTCTTGAGTGGGCAGCTTGATGAAAGACAGTCAATATTTAAATCACCCAGAAAATAAAACTTCTCTGTTTATATCACATACATTATCAAGCACTTCACACAAGTTATCCAGATACTGACTGTTAGCACTTGGTTGTCTATAGCTTATTCCCACAATAATGAGCTTTAGGTGAGGCAGATGAACCTGTAGCCATATTACTTCAACAGTATTTAACATGAGATCTTCTCTAAGCTTTACAGGTATCCTATTCTGAATATTAACCTCAACACCTACACCAATGGCATTTCTGTATTTTCTGTAGATGTTACAACCATGTATTGTTACCACTGTATAATCAAAAATATTATTTAAGTGAGTTTCAGAGATAGTCAGAATATAAATGTAATCTGTTACTAGCTAATTATTTATGTAATGAACCTTGTTTCTTCAGTTACATATGTTAATGTGGGATACTTTTAGCACTTTCTGGGATGCTTGATTGTATTTGTTGCTTTACTGGGAAGCTTAGCAGAAGTAGACATGCTCATGTTTTTTTATGTTAGTGCAGGGTGAGCTGCACACAGTGGACTTCCTACTAGGGCATACCACCTCAGTGCTAACAGTATAACTTTGGTTCATAGGCACATGATTACTGCATACAATAGCTGTAGGATCAGCAGAGACATTCAGGGCAGTTAGGTTACTTACATTGTGTCTTCCAACTCCCCTGGGTTAATGTACATTTGCTGAACTATTATGACAACTCAGCGACACAATGGTAGGGATTAACTGAGCTGGGCTTGGGTAATTGATAAGTCATTGTCTCAACGCAGCCTTCTATTGCTGTGAATGGATCCAGGAACCCACATTATTTGGGTGGATCCCATCCTCCTTATAAAATGAGCTTTGTTTCCAGAAGGTATCAAAATTGTCAATACATGTTACACCCACAGAGCTGCAAGAGTCACATATGGAGGGCTAGATGTCTGCTGAAACATTCAATGCCACGATTTAGAGAGGGCACAGGGTCAGATATTATGGGGTGTTTGTTGGTGTCAAGCAGAGACCCAATCAGTTCTTTAAAATTCATCTTTAGCTGTTCTGAGCTGCCCTTCATAATGTCATTGAACCCCACAATTATCCCGGACAAGAGAGTAACAAACACGGCTTCAACAGTGCTGGATACTTTTGTTAGCTATTCCAGGCGAAGCGGGCTCCATTGCAACCAAGCTAACTAGCTGGCTAGTTGATAGCAGGTTTTAAAACAAAAAACTAAATACAAAATGATGCAATGTGCAGGGTTACGAGGTAATTGAGGTATCTATGTACATATACAGTAGGTAGGGTTAACGTGACTAGGTAACAGGATAGACAATACACATTAGTGGGTAGCCATTTGATTAGCTATTTAGCGTTCTTGTTTAACAGTCTTATGGCTTGAGGGTAAAAGCTGTTCAGGGTCCCATTGGTTCCGGAGTTGGTCCACTGTTACTGCTTACTGTGCGGTAGCAGAGAGAATAGTCTATGGCTTGGATGACTGGAGTCTTTGATAATTTCTTGGGCCTACCTCTGACACACCTGGTATAGAGGTCCTGGATGAAAGAGAGCTCGGCACCAGTGATCCAGTGATGTACTGGTCTGTACTCATCACCATCTGTAGTGCGTAGCGGTCGAGTGCCTTCCAGTTGCCGCACCAAGCGGTGTTGTTGACTCGTGTTGCTGGGCAGCTCATGGCTGGATTTCCCTTTGTAATCCGTGATAGATTGCAAGCACTGCCACATCTGTCAAGCGTCAGAGAAAGCGTAGTAGGATTTGATCTTAGTCCTGTATTGACGCTTTGCCTGTTCAATGGCTCATCTGAGGTCATAGTGGGATTTCTTTTAAGCGTTCGAGTTAGTGTCCCACTCTTTAAAAGCAGCAGCTCCAGCCTTTAGTTCAGTGCGGATATTGCATGTAATTCATTGCTTCTGCTTGGGGTATGTATGTACAGTCACTGTGGGGATGATGTCGTTGATGCACTTATTGATGAAGCTGTTGACTAATGTACTAAACCCCTCATTGTTATTGGATGAATCCCAGAACATATTCCAGTCTGTGCTAGCTTAGCATCCTCTTAATCGGATCACTTACGTATTGAGCGCATCACTGATACTTCCTGTTTGAGTTTTTGATTGTAAGCAGGAAGCAGGAGGATAGAGTTATGGTCTGATTTGCCAAAGGGAGGGTGAGGGAGGGTCTTGTATGAGTTTCTGTGTGTGGAGTAAAGGTGATGTAAAGTTCTGTCGCCTCTAGTTGCACAGGTGACATGCTGGTAAAATTGAGGTAAAACAGATTTTAGTTTCCATGCGTTAAAATTACTGGTCACAAGAAACGCTGCCTCCAAATGAGAATTTTCTTGGTGGCTTCTGGCCCTATACAGCTCGTTGAGTGAGGTCTTAGTGCCAGCCTCAGTTTCTATTGGTTTCTAAGTTGACGACTACGAAAAATATAGATGGAAACTCTCTTGTTAAATAGTATGGTCTGCAGCTTATCATGACTCAGGCCATAAAAAATAGAGATATCCTTAACATTAGAGATCATCCACCAGCTGTTGTTAACAAAGAGACACACCCCTCCTCCCTTTGTCTTACCCGAGTCTGCCGTCCGGCGTTCAAATTCCTTTTTGGAGCCCAGGATTAGGGCCTGGTCTGGAGTAAGCAGAACGTCCAGAGCATTCATTGAACGTTGAAGTCAACATTTCTATCCACATTGAGGTTAGTGATCACTCTTCTGATGTCCAGAAGCTGTTATCGGTCAGAGGAAATGTACAACAAAGTTAAGATCAGCGTAAAAAAAAAACAGGAGTTAGGAGCCCGTAAGACAGCTTCTGCCACTACAGCGCCAACTTGCTTCTAGAACCTTTACATTCGTTATTTATCCTCTCCCCAGCTCTTGGCAATCTTCTCTACTACTTTTCATCCATTTCCCTCTCCTCCCCCTGTCCACCTCTGTTGTTCCTTTTCCTCTCCTCTCTTCTCGTTCCCTCGTTGTTCTGTCCTCCTCCCTCCCCTCCTCTCTGTTCTGTTCTGTATTGCATGGCCCTGTGTACAGGCTCCACCTGGAGCCTCCCAGCAGTCCACATCATATGCTGCCTGGCCATGCACTCTTCATATAAAAATACAAATAATATTGAAAAATAGAATTACAGTAAATCATGTAACCCAAACTGCATCAGTGTTGGATATGGTGGGAACAAGAGGTCTTAAATCCCATAACGCTGATCATTGCCTCATCCTCCCTCAATCCCAGCTAAAATATAAGTGTAAAGGGATGTCATCTGCAATCTGGTCCATGTACAGGCAGGGAGAGCCTAGTAGTTATCTTCCTGATGGAATCGATTGCACTGAGAGGGCAACCGTTGATCTCATATTCTCTTATTAATGAATTGATTGATATATTAATGGGATCTTGTCCCAGCAACAGAACTACAGCATTATTCTCCTCCCTCTCTTTAGTACTACATATAGAGAAACAAAAATCCATTGCTCTCTTTATTTCTCTGTCCTGTCACTCTCTTTTTTTTTAAATTGCATGGCAGGAACATTTATCAAAATATAATGTATGCTTTGCTTCTCCATCATAATCTCGGTCCCCATTAACAATAAAACCAGCGACTGGAGCAAGGTACAGTATTGACCAGCGCTTCCCAGAGTGTAATGTCTGTTCAGGCAAGTTGATATTTCATGGCAAACTTTCCAGCAAGGAGTTGGCAATCTGTCCCGCCACATCTGATTCTTCATGGAGAAAAAGCTACCTCTTAAGTGCTTTATCACAAACTCTGTAGAATGGTGTTGCTATGGTTACTCTTAAATCACAAATACACGCTGTCCCATTTTGCCATTTGTTATAGCATCATATGTATACTCAGAAAGTACAGTACCTGTCATGTTTGGATACACCTACTCATTCAAGGTTGTTTTTTAAACTATTTTCTACATTGTAGAATAATGGCAAAGACATCAAAACTATGAAATAACACATATTGGATCATGTAGTAATCAAAAAAGTGTTAAACAAATCAAAATATATTTTATATTTGAGTCTTCAAAGTAGCCACCCTTTGCCTTGATGACAGATTTGCACACGCTTGGCATTCTCTCAACCAGTTTCACCTGGAATGCTTTTCCAACAGTCCTGAAGGAGTGTCCACATATGCTGAGCACTTGTTGGCTGCTTTTCCTTCACTCCGCGGTCCAACTCATCCCAAACCATCTCAATTTGGTTAAGGTCAGGTGATTGTGGAGGCCAGGTCATCTGATGCAGCACTCCATCACTCCTTCTTTGTCAAATAGCCGTTACACAGCCTGGAGGTGTGTTGGGTCATTGTCCTGTTGAAAAACAAATTATAGTCCCACTAAGCACAAACCAGATGGGATGGAGTATCGCTGCAGAATGTTGGTTAAGCACCCGCACACCATCACACCTCCTATGCCGAGATCATCCGTTCGAACCAAAAAGGTGTACAGTCAGCGTTAAGCTGCCCAAAGCCTGAAAGATACCTGGAGACTGTATACAGCAGCTTCTGGCCAGAATGCATTGCATTGAAAATCACTCAAAAAATAAACAATCCATATCCTCAAAATAACGCAGTTGGATTTCATACAAAATAGTTTACAGACGGGACTGGCTTCACATCAATATCCAACGATTGAGTTCTGTTCCATTACCCATCACATACAGTATACAGTATTGTGGATATGATATGGGATAATTCTAAATGGGTCACAGAAGAGATCTTGCGATCCAATTATCCCAGCTAAACCTCACTAACTAATACTTTATACGCTGAGTGTATAAAACATTAGGAACACACCCCAAATATTGACTTGCCCCCCCCCCCCCCCCCCCCCCCCTGCTGCCCTCAGAACAGCCTCAATTCGGCGGGGCATGGGCTCTACAAGGTGTCAAAATTGTTCAACAGGGATGCTGGCCCATGTTGACTCCAATGTTTCCCACAGTTATGTCAAGTTGACTGGATGTCCTTTGGGTGATGGACTATTGTTGATACACACAGGAAGCTGTTGAGCATGAAAAACCCAGCAGCGTTGCAATACTTGACACACAGAAACCGGTGCACCTGACAACTACTAACATACCCCATTCAAAGGCACTTAAATCTTTTGTCTTGCTCATTCACCCTCTGAATGGCATACATACACAATCCATGTCTCAATTGCCTCAAGGCTTAAAAATCTTTATTTAACCTGTCTCCTACCCTTCATCTACACTGATTAAAGTGGATTTAACAAGTGACATCAATAATGGACCACAGCTTTCACCTGGATTCACCTGGTCAGTCTATGTCATGGAAAGGGTGTTCCTAATATTTTGCACGCTCAGTGTTTTATTATTTTATTTAACCTTTATTTAACTAGGCAGGTGTACAGGACATAATGCTTTACTTAAAGCAGTACATGAACAAGTGAATACATGGTCACATCCAGAGCTTTACATTTCATAAACAGAACTGGCTTACCCGGTCAGATCCGGATTTACCCCAGGACGAGGCATTGATTGGATCTGGTCTCCACTTACTGAAGTCAAAGTGCGTATATGGGTGGACATACAACCGCCAGAAAAGAGAGATGTAGAAAAGGTACAGTGCCTTGCGAAAGTATTCGGCCCCCTTGAACTTTGCGACCTTTTGCCACATTTCAGGCTTCAAACATAAAGATATACAACTGTATTTTTTTGTCAAGAATCAACAACAAGTGGGACACAATCATGAAGTGGAACGACATTTATTGGATATTTCAAACTTTTTTAACAAATCAAAAACTGAAAAATTGGGCGTGCAAAATTATTCAGCCCCCTTAAGTTAATACTTTGTAGTGCCACCTTTTGCTGCGATTACAGCTGTAAGTCGCTTGGGGTATGTCTCTATCAGTTTTGCACATCGAGAGACTGAAACATTTTCCCATTCCTCCTTGCAAAACAGCTCGAGCTCAGTGAGGTTGGATGGAGAGCATTTGTGAACAGCAGTTTTCAGTTCTTTCCACAGATTCTCGATTGGATTCAGGTCTGGACTTTGACTTGGCCATTCTAACACCTGGATATGTTTATTTTTGAACCATTCCATTGTAGATTTTGCTTTATGTTTTGGATCATTGTCTTGTTGGAAGACAAATCTCCGTCCCAGTCTCAGGTCTTTTGCAGACTCCATCAGGTTTTCTTCCAGAATGGTCCTGTATTTGGCTCCATCCATCTTTACATCAATTTTAACCATCTTCCCTGTCCCTGCTGAAGAAAAGCAGGCCCAAACCATGATGCTGCCACCACCATGTTTGACAGTGGGGATGGTGTGTTCAGAGTGATGAGCTGTGTTGCTTTTAAGCCAAACATAACGTTTTGCATTGTTGCCAAAAAGTTCAATTTTGGTTTCATCTGACCAGAGCACTTTCTTCCACATGTTTGGTGTGTCTCCCAGGTGGCTTGTGGCAAACTTTAAACGACACTTTTTATGGATATCTTTAAAAAATGGCTTTCTTCTTGCCACTCTTCCATAAAGGCCAGATTTGTGCAATATACGACTGATTGTTGTCCTATGGACAGAGTCTCCCACCTCAGCTGTAGATCTCTGCAGTTCATCCAGAGTGATCATGGGCCTCTTGGCTGCATCTCTGATCAGTCTTCTCCTTGTATGAGCTGAAAGTTTAGAGGTACGGCCAAGTCTTGGTAGATTTGCAGTGGTCTGATACTCCTTCCATTTCAATATTATCGCTTGCACAGTGCTCCTTGGGATGTTTAAAGCTTGGGAAATCTTTTTGTATCCAAATCCGGCTTTAAACTTCTTCACAACAGTATCTCGGACCTGCCTGGTGTGTTCCTTGTTCTTCATGATGCTCTCTGCGCTTTTGACGGACCTCTGAGACTATCACAGTGCAGGTGCATTTTTACGGAGACTTGATTACACACAGGTGGATTGTATTTATCATCATTAGTCATTTAGGTCAACATTGGATCATTCAGAGATCCTCACTGAACTTCTGGAGAGAGTTTGCTGCACTGAAAGTAAAGGGGCTGAATAATTTTGCACGCTCAATTCTTCAGTTTTTGATTTGTTAAAAAAGTTTGAAATATCCAATAAATGTCATTCCACTTTATGATTGTGTCCCACTTGTTGTTGATTCTTCACAAAAACATACAGTTTTATATCTTTATGTTTGAAGCCTGAAATGTGGCAAAAGGTCGCAAAGTTCAAGGGGGCCGAATACTTTCGCAAGGCACTGTACAAGCCCTACCAGTCTCCCTAATGATGAGGGGGCCTCCTACTGTAGGTGCAGTGAGCTGACACTGAGAGCTTAAACACTCCAGTCCCACATCCATAGAGCTGTGTAGACAGTTGGATATGAGCAATGTCACAGAGAAACCGGCATGTTTCTGTTATCATCTTTGGAATGATTTTTCTATCGATTTTTTAAATTTTTATCCCATTTGACAAATTCATTATTTCACAGAGTCCATCAGTAATGCTCGAGGCAAGACTGACTCCAGAATCATAATTGTGCTTGTGTTTAACCTGCTAATGATGGTAACGTAATGATGACCTGGCAATGGCATCTTCATTCAACTGAGACTGAAAAGTCAAGTTCTGTTTTTAAGGCAGGTTGTGAGACCCTAAAAGCTTTGGGCACCGAGCAAAATGCCAGAAATACTCAGACAAATAAATATGAACCATGCAGAGGTTTTCTTCATCACTTCTTCATTGTCTCTCTTTTCCCCCTTCTACTGTTCCCACAACACAGTACTTTCTGGTGTCACGCTACACTGCACATTTGCTAGTCTCCATTTTTTGGGAAAGGGGGATTATGCAGTCTGAAAAGGTCTTGTGCCTAATTATTTTATGATCTGTCTCAAAGGTAGAACTGCATGGCGGATTGTGGGACCATTTCTGTTGATGAACGTAGGAAAGCTGTGAATAATTTCAGTGAGAAAGGACATTTCATCAGCAAGGTTTCCTCTGAAGAAAGAGTACAATATAAATGTAGGATAGTTTCCCCATCCCCTTTGTCTCTCACGTGTATTGAAAATATGCCAATCAATCTGTGTCCATGGTAGTCACCTCCACCCCACTGTCACAGCTATACAAATATCTACGGCGCACCGCTGGTTTGGCTCCGTAGCCTCTATCAAGTAATGAGGCCTGAAATTAAATGCAGTATATTTGGCAATAAATGCTGCCATTTTATACTCCTTTCTGTGCTTTGGTGTGATTAACGAATGTAGAAATGTTCAAATAAGGTTTAGCTCTTTTGGCAGAAAGTCTACATGTATTTGTTTGTTTGACTAGTCTCTATATAGAATGTAATCTAGTGCATAGTATGTCACACACTAACCTACACTACATGACCAATAGTATGTGGACACCTGCTCCAATATCTCATTCCAAAATCATGGGTATTAATATGGAGTTGGTCCCCTTTTGCTGCTATAACAGCCTCCACTATTCTAGGAAGGCTTTCCACCAGATGTTGGAACATTGCTGCAGGGACTTGCTTCCATTCAGCCACAAGAGCATTAGAGAGGTCAGACACTGATGTTGGGCAATTAGGTCTGGCTCGCAGTCAGCTTTCCAGTTGATGCCAAAGGTGTTCAATGGGGTTGTGGTCAGGGCTCTGTGCAGGCCAGTAAAGTTCTTCCACACCGATCTCGACAATCCATTTCTGTATGGACCTAGCTTTGTGCACGGGGGCAATGGCATGCTGAAACAGGAAAGGGCCTTCCCCCAAACTGTTGCAACAAAGTTGGAAGCACAGAATTGTCTAGAATGTCACTATTCTGTAGCGTTAAGATTTCCCTCTACTGGAACTAAGGGGCCTAGCCCAAACCAAGAAAAACAGCCCCAGACCATTATTCCTCCTCCACCAAACTTTACAGTTGGCACTATGCATTTGGGTCGTTTGCGTTCTCCTGGCATCCGCCAAACCCAGATTTGTCCGTCGGACTGCCATATTGTCATGTACTGTCATGTTGTGTCTTGTCTCTGTCCTTTCCCTTCACCCTGTCTCCCTCTGCTGGTCGTTGTTAGGTTACCTTTTCTCCCCCAATTTCCACCAGCTGTGCCTTGTCTCCTCCTAACCACCTCGTCACCCCGTTTCCCACCTGTTCCCTTTTTCCCTCTGATTAGGTCCCTATATCTCTCTCTGTTTTTGTTCCTGTCCTTGTCGGATTCTTGTTTGTTTGTGTTAGTCATGCCTGAACCAGACTATCGTCATGTTTGCTGCAACCTTGTCCTGTCCTGTCGGAATCTGCCGGTCCGTCTGAGCCTACCTATGTTTGGTAATTAAAGAAGCTCTGTTTAAGTTAATTCGCTTTTGGGTCCTCATTCACGCACCGTAACACATATGGTAAAGTGTGATTCCTCACTCCAGAGAACGCGTTTCCACTGCTCCAGAGTCCAATGGCCGCTAGCTTTACACCACTCCAGCCAACGCATGGCATTGTGTGTGATGATCTTAGGCTTATGTGTGACTGTTCGGCCATGGAAACCCATTTTATGAGGCTCCCGACTAACAGTTATTGTGCTGATGTTGCTTACCTCCTCATGCCTTTTGCACACAATGTATATAGACACTTTTTAAAAATGTTCTACTGTGTTATTGAATTGTTTATTGTTTACTCCTGTGTAACTCTGTGTTGTTGTCTGTTCACACTGCTATGCTTTATCTTGGCCAGGTCGCAGTTGTAAATGAGAACTTGTTCTCAACTAGCCTACCTGGTTAAATAAAGGTGAAATAAAATGTAAAAAAATAAAAGAGGCAGTTTGGAACTCGGTAGTGAGTGTTGCAACCGAGGACAGAAGATTTTTACACACCACGCGCTTCAGCACTCAGAAGTCCCTTTCTGTGTGCTTGTGTGGCCTACCACTTTGCGGCCGAGCCGTTGTTGCTCCTAGATGTTTCCACTTCACAATAACAGCACTTACAGTTGACCGGGGCAGTTCTAGTAGGGAATACATTTGACGAACTGATTTGTTGGAAAGGTGGCATCCTATGTCGGTGCCACATTGAAAGTCACTGAGCTCTTCAGTAAGGCTATTCTACTGCCAATGTTTGTCTATGGAGAGTGCATGGCTGTGTGCTCAATTTTATACACATGTCAGCAACGGGTGTAGCTGAAATAGCACAATCCACTAATTTGAAGGGCTGTCCACATACTTCTGTGTATTTAGTGTGTATGATTGTGATTATGTACTATTGTTCAGCAATATACAATGTTAGAGCAATTTCTGTGTAACTGAGACTCAGGGAACTCTCAGAACAGTAGGGGATCCCAGTTAATCGTATCGAAACAATGGCTAATCAAGATCAAACTTGGCACACTCTCACCTGTATCTCTGTTTGTCCAATCTTATTGAACTCAAACAATCAACACAATATCATCTATTGTCTCTTGCTATATGTTTGGTATTGTAATTCGTCTATGATTTCATTATTTTGGCAAAGGAAGTAATTTAGTGAAGTATCTCTTCTTGTTTGTCTTATTCTCAGATGCACAATTTGCATAGCTGAATTTGCATATCTGAAGCTGCAACGCTTCCACCTGTCTGTTTGGTCCTTGATTTTGCAGAGGGAACAACATAAAAGGGAAAACAAATTAACAATTAAGATTAATAAACCAATTAGGCACATTTGATACAACATTTTGAACAGTAATGCAATGGTGCATTGGATCAGTCTAAAACTTTTCACATACACTGCTGCCATCTAGTGGCCAAAATCTAAATTGCGCCTGGGCTGGAATAATACATTATGGCCTTTCTCTTGCATTTCAAAGATGATGGTACAAAAAAAAAAAAAAACATGTCTTTGTATTATCTTTTACCAGATCTAATGTGTTATATTCTCCTACATTACTTTAACAATTATACAAACTTCAAAGTGTTTCCTTTCAAATGGTATCAAGAATATGCATGTCCTTGTTTCAGGTCCTGAGCTGCAGACAGTTACATTTGGGTATGTCATTTTCGGGAAACATTTGAAAAAAAGGGGAGGATCCTTTAAGAGGATGAGTGAAACAGTTTTGTGGTTTTTGTTTCGTTTTTTTCTTTTCTGAAACTAATAGGTGGATAACATTGCTCAGGTGCACATTAATTCTTGACTTTATATATTTATTTGCATTGATAGCCATTCCCAGTATTTGAGAGCTAATAACTAATCTTCATATACATAAACTCAACAAAAAAAGAAACATCCCTTTTTCAGGACCCTGTCTTTCAAAGATAATTCATAAAAATCCAAATAACTTCACAGATATTCATTGTGAAGGGTTTAAACACTGTTTCTCATGCTTGTTCAATGAACCATAAACAATTAATGAACATGCACCTATAGCTCGATCATTTAGACTATCTAACAGCTTACAGACGGTAGGCACAGTTATGAAAACCTAGGACACTAAAGAGGCCGTTCTACTGACTCTGAAAAATACCAAAAGAAAGATGGCCAGGGTCCCTGCTCATCTGCGTGAACATGCCAGAGGCATGCTGCAAGGAGGCATGAGCACTACAGATGTGGCCAGGGCGCTACAGGGAGACAGGACGGACAGCTGATCGTCCTCGCAGTGCCAGACCATGTAACAACACCTGCAAAGGATCGGTACATCTGAACATCACACCTGTTGGACAGGTGCAGGATGGCAACAACAACTGTCCGAATGACATCAGGAACGCAAAATCCCTCCATCAGCGCTCAGACTGTCCGCAATAGGCTGAGAGAGGCTGGACTGAGGGCTTGTAGGCCTGTTGTAAGGCAAGTCCTCACCAGACATCACCGGTAAAAACGTTGCCTATGGGCACAAACCCACTGTCGCTGGACCAGACAGGACTGGCAAAAATTGCTCTCCGCTGACGAGTCGCAGTTTTCTCTCAACAGGGGTGATGGTTGGATTTGCGTTTATCGTCGAAGGAATGAGCGTTACACCGAGGCCTATACTCTGGAGGGGGATCGATTTGGAGGTGGAGGGTCCGTCATGGTCTCTGACGTTGTGTCACAGCATCATCGGACTGAGCTTCTTGTCATTGCAGGCAATCTCAACGCTGTGCGTTACAGGGAAGACATCCTCCTCCCTCATGTTGTTCCCTTACTGCAGACTCACCCTGACATGACCCTCCAGCATGACAATGCCACCAGCCATACTGCTCGTTCTGTGCGTGATTTCCTGCAAGACAGGAATGTCAGTGTTCTGCCATGGCCAGCGAAGAGCCCGGATCTCAATCCCATTGAGCATACCTGGGACCTGTTGGATCGGAGGGTGAGGGCTAGGGTGATTCCCCCTTGCAGGTGCATTGGTGAAAGAGTGGGGTAACATCTCACAGCAAGAACTGGCAAATCTGGGGCAGTCCATGAGGAGGAGATGCACTGCAGTACTTAATGCAGCTGGTGGCCACACCAGATACTGACTGTTACTTTTGATTTTGACCCCCCCTTTGTTCAGGGACACATTATTCCATTTCTGTTCATATTTACACATGTTAAGTTTGCTGAAAATAAACGCAGTTGACAGTGAGAAGACGCTTCTTTCTTTGAGTTTACATTTAGTCTTCTCCCTACTCCGATGCCCCTATCTGTTTTTAGAATCGTACTTTGTGCCAAGTTAAGCTATACAGGGGCCTGCCGCCATCAATATAAATGCAAATAAACCGTGGGGCACCGAGAGGCCGTGGTGTGGTTTTGTGATGATAATATTATACTTTTGCCTCAGAGGAAGTTGCAAGACTAGGTATTGAGCTGCAGATGAGGGCCAGGCTTTGAAGATCTAACACATTATCCCAAGTGGAAACACATGAAAAGGCAATGATTCTTTAGCGGGAAGATCATAAGGCCTGAAAGAGACTCCTTTTTATTTCACCAAGACTGGGAGGGGGCCACAAACAATGATATTTCAAGTAAACAGTGCAGAGGAGGGTCAGCTTTGTACGGTATTGTAAATAGTTGTGTCTTTGGCGCCTGTATTTATTTTGCACTCTAACTGGGGGCTATGGAGTCATACGAGTCAAAGAGTCATGTGCTGTGATGTGTAGATTGAGATGTAATGCATGGAAATGCATGGGAAGCTATTTGCATTCATTGCTTATTACATGTTAAACCTATTACTGCTCTCTCATACGCCTCCTTCTCCCACGACTTGTCATGGACATTCACAGGATATATTTTTGTCTATATTGACACAGTAACTGAAGATATAAAATTGGACACATCCTAGATTGAGGGCTAGCCATGATGTATTGTTAGCCAGAGGCGGTGGGTTATTTATGCCGATTCAGGCGGGTTTGGCAAATAACCTTGTGGAAGGGTACACACTATTAGCGTGCTTACATGGGATTTTACAGCATCCAATCCTCAATACGTATCATCAAAATCACTGATCAATTACACCAGCACAAAGGGGCAAACCTAAAATGCCCGTCATTCTATGCATACAGGTGTTCTACCTTCAGCTCAAATAAGTTAGTCATCATAATAGCATCTTAAAAGTGCAGTTTGATCATTCTGTTCAACTCGTGATGACCTTATCTGTGAGAACGTAATTCAAGCCCTTACATCTCCTCAGCAGTTTCATCTCAGATCTCGTTTCACCTGAAAAGTAGACAGGACATGGACAACAATGTCACCCGAGAAATGATATGTGTATTTGGGTGTCTTATTTCACATAATTATCACAACAGTGTTAGACTATCTCAGTAAGGTGTGATCTATTAATGAAAGCAGAGGACACAGCGGGGCAGGTCATGTTTCAATTCATGGTTATATAAGAATCATGTGAAGTACTACAGCAAATCATTTTCACAAATTGGATCGCTGAATGTAATCTCAATGAAGCCTGTCAAAGAAGTACGGTTGACTCAGGAGTCTTCAAAGTCCAACTTAGAGTGGCACAACACAGTGCTCTCTACACAAATCATATGCTTAGTACACGCTTAGAACAACAACAACTAGATGTTAAACACAATTGAAGTGTGGGCAAAATTATTTGAATACAGTTAGTCATGTGGATACTTTGAACTTGCAGAGAACTATAGTTTGTGGGAGAAGGGGCTGGGAGAGAGTGTTAGTTTCCACAGAAGAACGCGTGGGTATGTAAGGAGATTGACGAGAACCGGGAGATAAAGAGAGACATAGATGGATGGGTTAAAAGAGTGCAAAGACAGAGACAAATAGTTAAAAGTGGGATAGTGTGAAAGAGAGAGGGATAAAGGAAGAGGGAAGAAAAGACAGTCTGCTAAACAGAGTGACAACTCCTTGTATAATGCAGCGGGCGAGGAGCCTGCTGTTTTTGTTTCCCCATGCTGAGAACAAATGGTAGTAATCAGACTCTCCAACTGACAATAAATATCAGGATGCGTTCCCTTGCTCAGAAAACAGAGGATAAGGAGAACATAAAGACATTCGGAAAAAAATCTTGCCTTACTTCTCTGAAAAGAGATGCACTAAAAGCCACTAAAGTTGCAATTTCAGAAACTGGCGTGCGACATAATGTTTGAAAATACCATGTAACGCTATGAAGAGAAGAGCAGTGGTGATGGTTTGTACTTCTGTTCTCAATATTTCTTTAAAACTGTGCTGCAATGTGACAAGGCCTTTTTCTAGACAAGGTTTTGATTGTGACTGCGAACCCAACATATACCGATTTCAGTAGGACTAATAGCTAGCAAATTGAATGTCACACAAGTTAAAGAGAATGAATACCATAAATTCAAGGTTTTACATGAAAGACACACTTGTATGTCTGTATTGAATATATTGAACCAAACAGAGAGGTCAAAAACACTGCTGTATTAAGAAGGCTTTGGAAAACATTGAATCTTAGTGTGGTATTCCATCAATTGCAGATAGCGGCTTCCAGATAACACATTATCAACCACACTTCTGAAAGTGCTACAGAAACCCGCTATCTGCAATTGTTTGAATACCATATTTACACTCATGATCATGATGTCAGAGCACATAAACATTGAATATGCTATACCAGTGTTCCTCCTACCCAGTCATGATGAAATAACTTCTGTATCTACTTGATCAATGTTATTTAGAGTGTCTTCATGACTCATTTCTAAAACGTCTGAGAGACTGGACTATTTTCTCCCTCCGCTCCCCTCAGTCTGTCGCTATGTCAACGTGCTTTTGTTCCCCTTCTTCCAGTAGTTTGCTGTGATTAGGGAATGCACAGCGGGGTGCTGGCAGAGCCTCTCCCCACGCCTTAACCAAGGTAATTGACTGCATGTGAAGAGGCCTGCTGAGTGCACCGGGAGAAAGGGTGCCATTCCCCACACTGCCCGCTACCTAAACCTTTCATTATCCCGAGTCCACTGCTTCCTGTGCATTAAAACTGTCACCTGTTCATTTCCACCTAATCAAAGGGGCTTCAGTGGGTTATCTTTTTCCTGGAGCCTGTGGCATATTCAAGGGAACAGAAGAAACAAGGAAGCCGAAAGGGAGAGTTTATTTCATAAAAAAGAAAATGACACATTTTTTACTCCCTTACTTCACTATTTCAAAATGGCAGATGTTTCATAACAAGGCCTCATTCGAATAATGAGTCTCCATTCTTTCACGTTGAAAGAGCTTTCGCTGTCGACTTCACTGGTATTTTTATATGCAAATACAGCTAATTCTCTGGAGTCCATTGACATTATTGCATCTCAGGGAGATAACTATCTCCCTTTCAAAATATTTGCTTTGACAAGGAATGGACGTCATCCTTTAGTCTCGGCAAAATCCAGACTGTGCATCCACGTACAGTAAATGCATGGAAACCATCACCGGGATAGTGCTGTGAAACTGCTTCAGTTGTAAACATGCAAATGAATCATGACAGTTACTGTATCTTGAAGGTATGCATCAATCTCTCCTCTCGACTGATATCCACCGGCCCCTCTTTCTCAACGGAGCTGGGGATTTGAGAAAGTGTACGTTTTTGCCTACTGGGGATGAAATGCCTGCGCAGTTTTGTGTGTGAATGTGTGTTGAGTTCAACAAATCAAATCAAATGTTATTTGTCACATGGGCCGAATACAACAGGTGTAGAACTTACCGTGAAATGCTGACGTACAAGCCCTTAACCAACAATGCAGTCTTAAGAAAAAATAAAGTAAAAATGGAAATATAACAAATAATTAATTAAGGAGCAAAAATAAAATAACAGTAGCGAGGATATACACATAGGGGTTCCGGGTACACAGTCAATGTGCGGGGGCACCAGTTAGTCGAGGTAGTTGAGGTTATATGTACATGTAGGTAGAGGTAAAGTGGTTATGCATGGATAATAAACAGAGAGAAGCAGCAGCGTAAAAATGGGGGGTGGGGTGGGGACAATGCAGATAGTCCGGGTAGCCATTTGATTAACTGGTCAAGAGTCTCGTGGCTTGGGGGTAGAAGCTGTTAAGAAGCATTTTTGACCTGGACTTGGCACTCCAGGACCGCTTGCCGTGCGGTAGCAGAGAGAACAGTCTATGACTAGGGTGGCTGGAGTCCTTGGCCATTTTTTGAGATCCTCCCCCGACTGAAGAGGAGTACTCTCAATTTAAAAACAAGCAATGGTGTTGTTCAATTCTGCATAACAAAGAGAACAGGACACCTTCCGCTGACAGTCGGGGTGTGATGTGTGACACTCGAAATTATTAGCTCTCTAATCCTTAAAGCTGTACACAAAAATCTTGTGTTGTGGAGACATACACAAGCTGATACATTTTTTTTTCTCTCTCTCTCTCTCTCTCTCCTTCTCTCTCACTCACTCGTCCTCAAATCTAACATACTGCAATGAAATCTTAGAGAGACAGATTCTGTCTGGGAATTGTGTTGTTCAATATAAAGTAAAGAAATTGAATTTGGTGAGATCAGGGATAGAATATATAACGCCAAACAACCAGTAAGATATACAAGCCTATTCAAGAGAGAGAGATCCAAGGCTACTACTTGTTCATTTTTATGACACACACTGGATACATTAGACAATACTTATTTGAATTGTATTTGATATATAATAGATTTTCTTAACCATAAAGCTGTCATTTTTTTTAAATTCCATGGCCGTTTTAATAGGAATGATTAAGATGTGTAGATTTGCACAGGAGAACAAAGAATGTCATTTATTTTTCTACTAAGCTGGCTAATGGTCAGCACTGAGTTGTCCCAAGGTCAGTCGGTGTCATAATCTTATCACTGTTCGGGAGTATTATAGGGTCTTGAGATTGGAGGACATGGTCGGTGCAATATTAGTGTAATGGTCGTCCTACTAGAACCTCTGGCTGAGCCTACAAACGGAAGTCCATGTCCATATTCGTATTCTAAGCCAATGAAAAAACCTTCAAATGCAACTTACAGGATAGTGATGATGATGATGAGGAGGATGAGGATGATGATAAATAAAACACATCTGGAAATGCCTCGAGGTGGAACAAATTCCCCCAAAAATACCACAATCAAGGGAATTAAAATGTAGGTCAACTCAGGTAAAACGAAAAACATTAAAGGGTCTATCTTCTGTAAAATACACGAACAGCAGGATTGAGAATGCAGCCGTGTTGCATGAAGCTGCACGACTGGATTTTCTGCGTCACATTAACTTCATATATTTTAAATGAATAAGACAGGAAGCAGCCTCCATGTCACACCGAGGCACCGTTCCCCCTCATACTGTAGCACCAACAGCCAGCCATGCAGTAAGGTCATGAATTACTAAACATGATCCTTGGCTAAAGGTAAGAGACTGCACATCTGCGGATGATTGCCTGACACAAGCAGGCTCCTCATATAGCTCCTTCGCCACCTTTGATGGCTTTATGTTGGAAAGAGCTAAGACCTACATCATCAGCTATGTCTCATTAAACTCATTTGAACTCATTTCATCTCGTTCAGCCACATGTGCTCTAATAGGCCAAGCATGACAAGTAGTCTTACGAAGAGGAATGTTTTGATCAGGAAACAGAGATGCAACCAGAGGAGCCTCTAATAGAATCATTACTCACTTACAGAAATAAAGAATTAATATAGAATTTATTGTTTGGTTTAATTTGTGAAAATGAACCAATTGCTGATAGGGATTGGGACTTGGGAGCCCTTGCAGAAGAAACACTTGAGTAAATGCAGAGGTCAATGCTCATAACACATGAACAATACATTCTGTCCTCCTCTGGCCCACGATGGGTGTTGATGAAACAATCAATAGGCCTCATTCAAGGTCAGCCGTACATAATGGCTGGTTTTGATGGTGTGGATCTCTAGCGACGCTGCTGGGGGCTCGGGAATGCTGAAGACCATGATCCATCTTGGGGAATCCATGGCTCGCCTCAAGCTGCCCTTTGTTATTCAGCTAAGGCCACTCATCTATTGATATTTCTCTACTGTCAAATAAGACCAGGGACTTGCTGTTCCGTGTACAGACGTTTTACAATGAGGTAATCAATAGCACAGTTTGACAATCCCCCTTGATTGGATAAACATATTAGCATTTGTGTGCTTTCAAATATAAATATTTGTCCTGGTTCATCTAGTACATGTTTTTAGTGTATAGTTTGAGCATGGGGCAGTTTACAGTTTGAGCACGCTCACGAAACACAGTGTGGCCCAGAGCCTTCAAACTCAACTCTGGACCTCGAAGCCTGGTCCACTGCTTATTTTGATTGTTCTAATCAGGGACTGATTTAGTAATTTTATTATCTGGTAGAACAGAAAACCATCAGACTCCGAACCTCATAGGGTAAGAGTTGAATACCCCTGACCTACAGTATGTGTGTGCAAGTACAAGTGTGCGTGCAAGGCCTGCTGTAAATTATATTATGAGCCCCTAAGTGCATTTAAAGGGGTTCTGGTGAGGGAAAGGGAATGTTAGTCTACTGACACAAACACGTTCTCAAGGGACAGCACCAATGCTGCCCATTGAAACAATGAGGCCATCAGAACTGAAATGGACCTTCCAGCATAACCTTGGACTTTTGACTCTTTATTCAAAATGAATTTAGCGCTACTGTTAAAACTAGTGGAAACATCGCCCACAGCCTGATAAAATAAAGTCATCATTTCCCACAGCCAACCCTTTCTCTTGCTCTCATGTCCTCTTCTCACAATTCTCTCTGACTCTAGCACTCTATACTAGCTTTGGGTGAAGTGCTAATGGGAAGAATTCAGTGAACAAGCAATGCATTATTGGCAGCTAGGCAGCTGGGAGAGACGTTTTAGGATTCAGCCAGGGGATCAGTCTGCTGCACCATCCAGGCATCTCAGAAAGACCCTAGATTAAAGCAATAATCGTGGCACCGAGTATGGACCACTCGGTGGCACACATCCTTATAGGTGTGTGTGTGTGTGTGTGTGTGTGTCTGTGTGTGTGTGTGTGTGTGTGTGTGTGTGTGTGTGTGTGTGTGTGTGTGTGTGTGTGTGTGTGTGTGTGTGTGTGTGTGTGTGTGTGTGTGTGTGTGTGTGTGTGTCACAGCAGGCTGGTCACACCAATCATCATAATCATCAAACCTTGACATGTATTGGGTGACATTGACATAATGACCTATTTATTTTCAAAGCAAATAGCACAACATGATTAAATAGGAGCAATACTGTGTTGAGTGGTTCTATATCATAGTGAGATTGATTTTAATCCGAATTACAACATTGTCTGTTTGAGGGAATACGGATTATCCCGGTGGTTATAATACCAGAGGCTGTGCGACAGCTGACCAATACTGCAACAACAAAAGTAGAAAGCGCTGCAGTTTTTCTGTAGGCCTATTTTTCACATTAAATAAATACAAATCTCGGCTCCTGCTAATTTTAGAGTGGCTTGTTGATTTTGGAAAGAAAACAGCATGAATCATCTTGATTCTATATGTTTTAAGGGCTGGCATTTCGTTTGGACGTCAGGTTGTGAGAATTGTCCTCATAGGTTGTGCCGCGCGTTGATTTGAGGGAAGGGTTGATTAGGTTTCAACGCGCGTCAAGCTATCGGTGGCGTCGCGCGCACGCCACACTAAGTTAGTGGGTTTGGAAATGCTAAAGCGCCTCCTCACTGATATGCACACAAAGCAGACGGATCCGCTCGCGAAGCTGGGACCTATCTACTGATCCTCCAGGTCTTAGTACAAAACACGGGAATCTCGTCCACGGCAGGTCCTCTTTATGGGAGCGGACACAAGGATGGTTATGTAATGGGTCTTGGAGAAGTGCCCGGGAAACATTCCCTTCACGTGGAAAGCAGAATGAGCAGGTTTCTTTCAGCCGAGAAGAAGTTTGGTTTCGACCTGAAGCACATCAGGAAATAAGGAATCACAGTTATAAGGGGATAATAATAGAATATAGAGCAGCTGCAGAACATTCTCACTGATCAAGAGAGGGTATTCTGGTTCGCACCTTTGGATTGTACGTTTTTCGCCTGGCTGGCAGGAAAACATATTGGAGTACGTTATTTGGATCTTGTGAAATATCTTGAATCTTTGGGAAAGCTAACGAATTCCCCCAACAGATCAGAGACGAACGCTTGCCCATCATGGAAATTGAAATGTTGATGTTATAAAGATACATTTATGGTCAAATGACCGTCTTCACGCGCTCTCTAATCTAACGACCCTGGGATATCTATGAGATGGAAAAACGGGGACTCAACGGCGTCCTTTATTATTTAATTCTTAACGCACCCTTGTTCTTCTGTGTAAATGGTAAGTCAACTTTGATAGTCGTGGCATGCCGTGCTTTTGATGGTGAACACAAATGCTGTCAATCGAACAGCCCCCGTGGTTAGATTTTTGATTTCAAGCTGTTGTGATATGGACCGGACCGGGTCATTATTTGAAGTCGAGCGCATTATTATGCTGCAGTGACTTGGTCGTTATGAGTAAAAAAAAATAAATAATAATAATTACGTTGTCGATGAAATGATACATGGGTGAGAGAATAGATTGATAGGATTCAAGTATTAGACGAACACATGTCAAGACTGTGCTTCAGCAGTTTTGCATAATGTCCACATTTCTTCAGTTATGCTAAGCCTAATGCTAGATGAACATGATCTCTCAAAACACGTAAAGCAACAATAATTGGTATTCTCATAGTGACCAAATACTTGTATTTATTCCGTTACAGGTCATATCAAACGCCGTGGTCATTTCAATTCACAGTACACAGGTCACATAAAGCCAATACGCCTAGTTGTGTAGGCTACCTTTGCGTCATTGCTTCATTGTCTATTTTCTTTTAAGTCTTAAACTAATATAAACTGATATTTAAATTGAATGGCAACCTGAATATGATTGTATTGCGAAATACAAAACAATGTGGAAACGGATCTCACTAAAGCGCATGTCAGTTGTCTGTCATGAGGCTACGTAAATCTCAGATCTTTGTAAATGTGTTATTCCAACATAGTAATCTATTCTATACGTTCTCTTTTCTCAATGTTAGCTACGTTTACTGAAGTGCCCAAAGATGTGAGTGTCAGTGAGGGAGAAGACGTTGAGATGCCGTGCGCATTTCGGGCCATCGGATCATCGCCCTTCTCGCTTGAGATCCAGTGGTGGTACCTAAAGGAGACAACACCTAAAGAACTTGCACACGAACTGCAAATAAGCGCTCCGGCGAACAGAGCCAAGGTAATGCTGTCCCCATGACAGAGAGGGCAGGTTGGGCTCCTCCCGGGCAACTACTGAGAGGGGCTCTGTTTAAATGTTCGAAGTTGCACCAAAAGTGATTGACACGTACGGCTACGGCTGTGTGCAATCTGGCCTTTCATGATGGCATCGCAATATGTACGACATATGTCGCTATGTATTTGATGGACTCCATTACAACATGTTTGCCGACTAAAAGCACGTGAAGGGATATACTGGAGATTATAAACACTGTGTGGCCATTCATATTACAGAAGGGGGTGTGTATATTGTGCGGGAGGGGGGGCGTCACACCTAATGATACAAATGGTACTTGTTTGATTTAAAAATTAGTTCAGGGAGAGTTCTCATGCATGCAGTGGAAATACCCACGTTGGAATATTCCATAATGCTGTTGGATAACTGTGACATGATTACGCAATCTGTGCCTCTGTTTCAATCGACTCAGGGACACAGAACAACCCCATCTGTAGTTTCTGCTCTGTTATTTAAGCACAATAAACATGCACAGGAAAACACAAACGAGCAGTTATTACAGCTCGAGAGTTAATGCAGCTGTTGCTGTCCATGCATGGTGCTGATGTCAATGCACACTGTTTCGGGCAGGTTTGGGAACAACGCAACTGTTGCTGTCCATGGTGCTGATTCCAATGCGCGCAGCTGTAGAAACAATTGTACAATGTCGAAAGCTATTCAAAATTGCACATGGAATTCCAATTGTGTTGAAGCTCATATCCTAAAGTGTAATTGCTATTAACGAGAGTATTATGCAGTCTTGTGTCTCTGGCTGACCATAACACTTCGACAAATTTCTGATTTCAGGTCACTCAAAAGGATGCCACAAAAATAAGCGTAAGTGTTTGTGTTTCCTCATATCCAGCTGAAGCATTCACGCTAAAACTTTATCATAGTATCGATATCTATCTGATTTCTTCAAATGTTGTATATGGCAGCACCGTTAAGTCCCATAGTGCATTTGAGTAATAAAAGGTTTATAAACGCTGTTCAAGATCATAGTGCTAGCCACATCATATGGCCAAGTGTCGCTATGGAGGTCGATGGACAATATTTTAGCACAAGCTATGGTGGTAACTGTCCACGCCTCTGTTGCAAGTGGGCATTTTTCCAAACATCGTTTTTTCTAGACTTACGACTCCATTTTGTACAGTTGGCTCAAACCTGGCTGGCTCATCCTTATCATGTCGCCTTTATAATATAAATATAGCCTAATCTTGTTTTGAAATGTATCCAGAGACTTGCCACACAACAGGCAGCATTAAATCTGCCATGTTTAGGCCCACCACTAAACTGCGACGTTATTGCATTTTCCTGCGGAGAGGCAAGTTATTTCTCTATTGAACTGCGTCCACACGTTTAAGATTTTGGGGATTATAGGCCTTTAGGATTTAGGCTATCAAAACCCATAAGCCCTCATCGCGTGCTGCATATGTGGCAGTAGTCTAATGAGTGGCCGGCATAGTCTACTTTGATATAGACGTATTTATTTTCGAAACCAACAGGTTATACTGTGCATGTAGCAATTTCTCCCTTTCTCTGTTTCTCTTTGTAGACTGTGAGGGTGCAGGGCAGCGCCATATCTCACAGGCTTAGTCTCTCCAAGGTGCGAAAAGAGGACGAAGGGGTGTACGAGTGCCGGGTTTCCGACTTGTACTCCGACGAGACTCAGGAATACAAGGTTCAAGCCACCCTCCGGGTGATTCCGCGTGATGGCATGGTGGCCGAGGAGGCCGTGTCCCACATTCAGAATAGATGGCCACTGAGGAACAGCAAGGACGCGGTGGCCGGGGGGCGGGCTACCTCTGAGCCGGGTCAGGGAAAGCCTCGTGTGCCTCCTCCAGCGGGAAATGGCCCCCTCCCCGCCAGCACGATGACCACCGCCTCTGCAGCAAAGTCCTCAGCTTCGCCAAGGCCCGGCAATGCGGCCATCCTCCGACAGCAGCACGGAGCTGGTAAGTTAAAGTGCAACAGTGACACCTAGTGATACAAGGGTAGAAGATGTGTAGTTTGTGTGTGTTACTCCTCCATCTCCTGTCAGACCATCAGGAGCATGTCATTCAGATCGGTGATTTACCCTCTTTGAGTGAATAATACATTTTTATTGTCATTGAATAATATAATGTTATTTACAAATAATATATTTGATGATGCTTGTGTAGAGAACATAACCTTTTACATGTAATTATATTGCTTCACAGGGCAGTGATTCTTACGGGGAGGTATTCTTTATTTCATCATAATAAAAAAAATGCATTTATCCATGCTGGGACATGGATATATATCCTCCTATCTTGCCACCAGTTGAGACATTTGATTTTGCCAGAGGTTTTTGTCAGACTATGGAGGATGAGGGAAGGTGTGTATGTATATGCAGTAGGTATCATAAATATTCATCCCCTTGTTTTGTTTTTTCACATTTTCTTGCGTGGCATAGTGGGACTGAAATGTCATTGTCGTTGTCATTGATCTACACACAATTCTCCATTATGTCAAAGTGAAAAGAATGTTAACAAATTAATAGGCCTACAAATGAAATAACTAAAATATAGTTGTTGCACAAGTATTCACCCTTTTTGTTTAGGCAAGCCTAAATGAGTTCAGGAGTAAAATGAAGCTTAGAAAATCACATAATAAGTTACATGGAATCACTCTGTATGAAGTAATACGGGTTGACATTAGTTTTTAATGGCTAACCCTTCCTCTGTTAATGGCTAACCCTTCCTCTGTCCCCAAGTGTTGAATTTCAAGCACAGATTCAACTACAAAGACCAGTGAGCTTTTCAAAAGCCTCGTAAAGAAGGGCAGTGATTGGTAGATGGGTAACATTAACAAATTAGACATTGAATATCTCTTTATTAAGCATGGTCAAGTTAATAATGATGCTGTGGATGAGGTACTAAACCACCCAGACACAACAAAAGTATTTCTTAACTGAGCTGTAGGACAATATGGAAACTCCTCCGGGATGTCACCATGAGGCCAATAATGATTTCAAAACAGCTACAGAGTTCACTGGCTGTGAAGGGAGGAAACTGAAGATCGATCAACAACATTGAAATTACTCGACAATAATGTCCTAAATGACAGAGTGAACAGAAATAGAAATAGAAAAGACTGTGGCTGAAATGGTGAATCCACTAGTTTGAAAGGGTTTCCGCATACTTTTGTATACATACATGATAAACAAATCAAAATATATTTTAGATTATAGATTCTTTAAAGTAGCCACTCTTTGCCTTGATGACAGCTTTGCACACAATGAGTAGGTGTGTCCAAACTTTTGACGAGTACTGTATACAGTTGAAGTCTGAAGTTTACATACACCTTAGGCAAATACATTTAAACTCAGTTTTTCACAATTCCTGACATTTAATCCAAGGACATTCCCTGTCTTCGGTCAGTTAGGATCACCACTTTATTTTAAGAATGTGAAATGTCAGAATAATAGTAGAGAGAATTATTTATTTCAGCTTTTATTTCTTTCATCACATTCCCAGTGGGTCAGAAGTTTACATACACTCAATTAGTATTTGGTAGCATCGCCTTTAAATTGTTTCACTTGGGTCAAACATATCGGGTAGCCTTCCATAAGCTTCCCACAATAAGTTGGGTGAATTGTGGCCCATTCCTCCTGACAGAGCTGGTGTAACTGAGTCAGGTTTGGAGGCCTCCTTGCTCGCACAGGCTTTTTCAGTTCTGCCCACACATTTTCTATAGGATTGAGGTCAGGGCTTTGTGATTTCCACTCCAATTCCTTGACTTTGTTGTCCTTAAGCCATTTTGCCACAACTTTGGAAGTATGCTTGGGGTCATTGTCCATTTGGAAGACCCATTTGCGACCAAGCTTTAACTGATGTCTTGAGATATTGCTTCAATATATACACATATATTTCCTTCCTCATTGTGCCATCTATTTTGTGAAGTGCACCAGTCCCTCCTGCAGCAAAGCATCCCCACAACTTGATGCTGCCACCCCTGTGCTTCACGGTTAGGATGGTGTTCTTTGGCTTGCAAGCCTCCCTCTTTTTCCTCCAAACATAACGATGGTCATTATGGCCAAACAGTTCTATTTTTGTTTCATCAGACCAGAGGACATTTCTCCAAAAATTATGATTTTTGTCCCCATGTGCAGTTTCAAACTGTAGTCTGGCTTTTTTTATGGCGGTTCTGGAGCAGTGTCTTCTTCCTTGCTGAGCGGCCTTTCAGGTTTGACAATATAGGACTTGTTTTACTGTGGATATAGATACTTTGTACCTGTTTCCTCCAGCATCTTCAGAAGGTCCTTTGCTGTTGTTCTGGGATTGATTTGCACTTTTTGCACCAAAGTACGTTCATCTCTAGGAGACAGAACGTGTCTCCTTCCTGAGCGGAATGACGACTGCGTGGTCCCATGGTGTTTATACTTGCGTACTATTGTTTGTACAGATGAACATGGTACCTTCAGGCATTTGGAAATTGCTCCCAAGGATGAACCAGACTCGTGGAGGTCTACAATTTTTTTTCTGAGATCTTGGCTGATTTATTTTGATTTTCCCATGATGTCAAGCAAAGAGATACTGAGTTTGAATGTATGACTTGAAATACATCCACAGGTACACCTCCAATTGACTCAAATGATGTCAATTAACCTATCAGAAGCTTCTAAAGCCATGACATAATTTTCTGGAATTCTCCAAGCTATTTAAAGGCACAGTCAACTTTGTGTATGCACAATTATGACCCACTGGAATTGTGATACAGTGAATTAAAAGTGAAATAATCTCTCTGTAGACAAAGGTTGGAAATATTACTCATGCACAAAGTAGACCTAACCGACTTGCCAAAACTATAGTTTGTTAAGAAATTTGTGGAGTGGTTGAAAAATGAGTTTCAAATTTCTGCACTGCTAGAGCTTCCCCTGTCAACTTTAAGTGCTGTTATTGTGAAGTGGAAATATCTAGGAGTAACAACGGCTCAGCCGTGAAGTGGTAGGTCACACAAGCTCACAGAATAGGACCATCGAGTGCTGAAGCGTGTAGCACGTAAAAATAATCTTATCTGTAGCACGTAAAAATAATCTATCTTCAGTTGCAACACTCACTATTGAGTTCCAAACTGCCTCTGGAAGCAACGTCAACACAATAATTGTTCGCCAGGGGAGGTTAATGAAATGGTTTCCATGGCCGAGCAGCCGCACACAAGCCTAAGATCATCATATGCAATGCTAATAGTTGGCTGGAGTGGTGTAAATCTCGCCGCCATTGGACTCTGCAATAGTGGAACTGTGTTCTCTGGAGTGATGATTCACGCTTCACCATCTGGCAGTCCGACAGACGAATCTGGATTTGACGGATGCCAGGAGAACGCTACCTGCCCGAATACATAGTGCCACCTGTAAAGTTTGGTAGAGGAGGAATAATTGTCTGGGGCTGTTATTCATGATTCGGGCTAGGCCCCTTAGTTCCAGTGAAGGGAAATGTTTGGTACTTTTTACAGATTTTTCTACCCAATTTTGTGGTATCCAATTGGTAGTAGTTACAGTCTTGTACCATGGCTGCAACTCCCGTACGGACTCGGAAGAGGCAAAGGTCGAGAGCCGTGCATCCTCCGAAACACAACCCAGCCAAGCCGCACTGCTTCTTCACACACTGCCCGCTTAACCTGGAAGCCAGCCACACTGTGGAAACACTGTACAGCTGTTGACTGAAGTCATCATACATGCGCCCGGACGCCACATTGAGAGTGCGATGGGACAAGAACATCCCTGCAGGCCAAACCCTACCCTAACCCGGATGACGCTGGGGCAATTGTGTCTAGTGGAAAGCCTTCCCAGAAGAGTGAAGGCTGTTATAGCAGCAAAGGGTGGACCAACTCCATATTAATGCCCATCATTTTGGAATGAGATGTTCAAAGAGCAGGTGTCCACATACTTTTGGTAATGCAGTATATTCGGTGCCTTCAGAAAGTATTCAGACCCCTTGACTTTTTCTACATTTTGTTAGACGTATTATAAAATGAATAACAGAAAAATAAATGTCCATCATTCTTCAAACAATACCCCATAATGACAAAGTGAAAACAGGTTTTTAGAAATGTTTGCAAATTTATTAAATACGAAAAACAGAAATATGTTATTTACATTAGTATTCAGACCCTTTGCTATGAGACTCGAGAATTGAGCTCAGGTCCATCCTGTTTCAATTGATTATCCTTGAAATGCTTCTACAACATTGGGGTCCACCTGTGGTAAATTCAACTGATTGGACATGATTTGGAAAGGCACACACCTGTCTATAAGGTCCCACAGTTGTCAGTGCTTGTTAGAGCAAAAGCCAAGTCATGAGGTTGAAGGAATTGTCCGTCGAGCTCCGAGACAGGATTGTGTAATGGCACAGATCTGAGGAAGGGTATAGCATCATGTCTGGAGGAAACCTGGCACCATCCCTACATGAAGCATGGTGGTGGGAGCACCATGCGGTGGGGATGTTTTTCAGTGGCAGGGAGACTAGTCAGGATCAAAGCAAAGATGAACGGAGCAAAGCACAGAGAGATCCTTGATGAAAACCTGCTCCAGAGTGCTCAGGACCTCAGACTGGGGCAAAGGTTCACCTTCCAACAGGACAACAGCCAAGACAACGCAGGAGTGGCTTTGGGACAAGTCCCTGAATGTTCCTGAGTGGCCCAGCCAGAGCCTGGACTTGAAACCGCTCAAAAATCTCTGGAGAGACGTGAAAATACCTGTGCAGCAACGTTCCCCATCCAACCTGACAGAGCTTGGGAGGATCTACAAAGAAGAATGGGAGAAACTCCCCAGATTCAGGTGTGCCATGCTTGTAACGTGATACCCAAGAAGACTCAATGCTGTAATAGCTGCCAAAGGTGCTTCAAAAAAGTACTGAGTACAATGGTCTGAATTCTTACATGCTGACCAGACCGGACACATCGCGTGTGCCGCACAATAAATTTAGAAATCCATGTTATTCAATTATTGCACCCACACTGCTCGCGTGCGCCAACGAGCGTCTGCGATGCCAACTCCTTTCTATTTCTGATGCAGTTCGTGCTGAAAGTTCTGCCTCTCCCATCTCCTCATTGGTTTATAGAAACAGGTACCCACGTGCCATCTCTTCATTGGTTATAACCACGTGGGTGATTGAAAGATTAACTGTTTTTCCGGTAGTCGTGGTAAGACTATGAAAGTTTAGATGCCGATCACCATATAAAGTTCAAAGATGAAAAAGCCTTGCAGGAGAAGAGATGACTAGAAACGATTCGGTTGGCCGTTTTATGTGTGGATTAACTGTCGGAGTAAAAGACCTTGTGCATTTCAGGTAAAATAAGAACTCAGTGTTTATATCCCAGGACAAATTAGCTAGCAACAGCAATCTAGCTAAATAGGACAAATTAGCTAGCAAGTGCAAGCTAACTAGCTAAATTGCCATACATGTTTAATGCTTTTCGACCTGTCCCCAAATGATTGTCATTGGTTCAGAGTTTGTTTTGATATTTTAACCTGCGTGTCGTGATCGCGTTTGGTGTAGGGGCACAAAATAAATGTATGCACGATAGCGCACGATGGCGCACGCACGCAGCCGGTTTGGGTTCCGTGATATGTAAATATGATATTTCAGTTAATTATATTTCATAAATGAGCAAAAATGTCTAAAAAACTGTTTTTGCTTTGTCATTATGGGGCATTTTGTGTAAATTAATGAGGGGAAAAAAACAATTTAATCAATTTCAGAATAAGGCTGCAATGTAACAAAATGTGTAAAAAGTCAAGGGGTCTGAATACTTTCCTAAGGAACTGTATATATATATATATATACAAATAAATAAATACATATATATATATATATATATATATAAACCTATTCCAAAATAGTATGTATGTATGTATGTATATATATATATATATATATATATATATATATATATATATATATATATATATATATATATATATATATATATATATATACATACTATACTAATTTGTGATCTACCAGCTTTAATATTGCAGATAGATCGTTGCTTCCATCAATGTAATTGTTTGCTATATATTTTTCAACTGTGCTGTGATGTTTCACAAAAGTTCTGAACCTTTCTATTCTCATAGATCTCCATATTGTAAATACAAAATCTAAGAGTATTATTATATTATTGATCGATTGACTATGACTATAAACAACTTAGCAGTGCTTATTTGCAGAGGCAGACGTGACTTGGCAGGGGGTCATGACCCATGGCCCTTCTAGCCTTCTCTATTTAAAACAACAAAAAGTAAACAAATATGCCCACATCAAGCTAGGTAAGAGATTATTACATTATTTTAAGTGATTGATAAGACTGAACTAGATCAAATGTAATTCAATAATCAATATTGTGTTGCACCTTGAACCTAACAAATGAACAACTCTTACAAATAAAGTACAACAATAAAGTTTACAACGTACACTGGGAGAGAAATTCACGTTTCAGCAGGACAATAACCTGCAACACAAATCTACACTGGAGTTACTTACCTTGAAGACCATGAATGTTCCGTTTTGACTTAAATCTGCTTGAAATCTATGGCAAGGCGTGAAAATTGCTGTCCAGCCATGATCCTCAACTCCTTGACGGAGCTTGAAGAATTTTGAAAGGAATATTTTGAAAATATCACACAATCCAGAGGTGGAAAGCTCTTAGAGGCTTACCCAGAAACACACACAGCTGTAATCGCTGCCAAAGGTGATTCTAACATGTATTGACTCAGGGGGGAATACTTATCTGCCAAAGGTGATTCTAACATGTATTGACTCAGGGGGGAATACTTATCTGCCAAAGGTGATTCTAACATGTATTGACTCAGGGGGGAATACTTATCTCATCAACGTATATTTTGTGGTTTATTTTTCATTAATTAAATAGATCGAATTTTCATTTCACTTTGACATCAATTATCAATCCCACTTCATAATGCAAAAAAATGTAAGAAATCCAAGGGGGGGGGGGGGGGGTGATTACTTAGGATTTTTCACTACAGATGATGCAGAGGAGAGTGACAGGTTCTTGCCTTTATAGTGTCCACCATATAGAGACAGAAATGATGAAGATGTGATTCACAATGGCCATGGATATGAGGTCTCCTCATGATCTCCACACTATAACGTGAGCGCGCCTTAAAGCAGCCCTTGGAGAGAGCGAGAAGGGGGCTATCTCACACGTCAGACTCGCTACTGATCGATGAAGCGCACTCCTGAATAATTCAATTTCACAGACTTCGCAGGAGGGTTTCACTCGCCGTTCTGCCATATCAGACTTACAGCCGCTGACGCAGTGGTGGTGCAGCGTGGGAGACATGTCACGGGGGGGTTGCACACTTATCAGTATGTGGGACCACACTTGTCTGTTTATGTGCGTTAGCATGTAACTGTGTGCTGATGTATGTTTTGATTGTGTCTGTGTGTGTGTGTGTGTGTGTACAGACGTGATGTGAAAACAGCCAGGGAGACCATGTTCATATCTCTGGCTGGAAGCATGTGTCCAGACTCCTCCTCTTTCCTGGCTATTGCTGTCAGTGCGTTGGTGGTTTGCAGGGTGACTAAGGGGGTAATGTAGAGCAAGGCCCTCCTCTAATGATAGGCTGTTGCCAGGGTTCTGGCTTCTTTATACAGGGCTTGTCTCTCCCCTCAAGGGTTCTATACTTCTGTGTGGCGATTAGAGTGAAAGGAACTCCTGATGGGAAGTTTTCCGAAAGACTTTAGAGGCCCTTGGAGGAGACATTGTGGGAAGTTTCATTCTCTGTTCCTTCCCTATTGTGTCTATCGTACTCAGTGTTGTGTCAGCTCGACGTGTGCTGTGGCTTGTTGGGGTGGCTGTTCTCCCCTTGCTGTGGCCTTGTCCTCGGGGCAGAGGAGGACAGCTGGTGGGGCCATAACTGGAGGAGAGGACTCCAGAGGAAACAGTTACACAAACTCTACCTGTGTCCCCAAGTGCAGGGCTTCGTCTCTGCTGTCACTACTAGTCCCGACTTCAGTAATATCATCCAACAACATGTACATCTAAATGTATGCTTGAAGCCAATGCCATCTACAGAGCCTTGAGTTCCATTGAAAATGTAATCAACAGAGTTGTGCAAATTGGTCATTTGGAAGCCTACATTTACTTCTACATGTTAGTCATTTAGCAGACTCTCTCATCCAGAGGCCAGGGATCCATTTGGTTTCTCTATGTGATTTGAATCCCTTACTTTCTGAATGAAGCTAACTGCCAACCGAGGGGTAATAATGCTGAAAACACCGAGCTAATAGAATGGCACCATGCTGTTAGTCCTCCTCATGTTCAGAACACGGATGCTGCCATCCTGGACATGTACCGTGGACGTGAGAGTAGCCTGGAGCACAGTAAATGGCCTTCTCCTAGGAACTGGCATTGTGGATCAGCGTGTTCGGCCAACCATGTCCTTAGCGAAGCGAGACAGAGGCGGCCATTTGGCGAAAAATCAAACAATATCGTTGCCAGTTCACTGATTCCTCTCTCTCTCTCTCACTCTCTCTCTCTCTCTCTCTCTCTCTCTCTCTCTCTTTTAACATGACCCCCATTTTCTCCAAAACACAATACAATAGAGGCAGTATTCTTGTCCACGTATTTAATGTAGCAAAAATGACATTGAATCCTTTTCGGCCAAATGAGCAGTTACTACATTTTTACTTGGTTTTGATTTATTTAAATTTTATTTAACCTTTAATTAACAATGCAAGTCAGTTAAGAACAAATTCTTATTTACAAAGATGGCCTACCCCGGCCAAACCTGGACGAAGCTGTGCCAATTATGCACCACCCTATGGGACTCCTAATCACGGCCAGATGTGAATCAGCCTTCATTCAAACCAGGGACTGTAGTGTCACCTCTTGCACTGAGATGCAGTGACTTCGACCGCTATGCCACTCGGGAGCAGAATAATGCTCTGTTTAGATTACAAAACAAGGTTAGGCAGCCATAGTTAGACTGACCTCTGGGCTTGTTGTCTTAACTTGATTGTCCAGGACAGAGCAAGGCAAACTCACCTGTTGAATTATGAGAATCTGATGCATATTATTTTTCATATATAGCAACGCAAGGCTGATATATTCCTTCAAATTGTCTGGTCAGCATTTGCTTCTCTGTCTCTCGTCATGTATCTCTGTCAGACTAAATCAAGTACAGTAAATCAATCCATGTAAAAGTGCCCTCCTGACACGTTTACGTTGACTGTGGGAGACAGATTTTTTTTCTTTTTTTTTTTCTTTAAGTGAACCCCTCAACATATTTGTCAACAGATTGTGAAGGTTAAAAAGCACCCTGGCATACGTGAAAGATTGGCCCTCCCTTGTCGTACCGCAATAACAACAGTTGAGGAGGAAAAAATGTGATCTGGCCCGCCTCTCGGAAATGCGTGCATCTGTCACTTTTCTGCAATGTCATCTGGCTGAGTGGCAGAAACAATTAATATTAAAGGGGAAATGCCACAGGCATGGGGCAGATAAGCTGGCCCCTCAGCACACTGTCAGGTGTCTCAAATTGCCTCTCAAATGTTTCATTTTTCATCTGGGGGTTTGGTGGCCTTGCTGGGATAACAGATCAACTTGCAGTGCACCATTCTCCAGCGCTTCACAGGGAACCAGATTGATAGTCCCATGGAGGATCAGTGGCTAACACTTTGGGGATGGTGGCTGTCTATCATGAATTCACAGTGGAAAGTGTGGCGGACTGCACAGCCGTGAATGTTCCTCCTGGTTCTCAATTCACGAACAGAACAACGACGACACAACAGTGAAATGGAACCTTGTTGAAACTTGAAACTGCGAATGCAACCATCCATGGAATCACAAGCTCTACTCCCAGCATTTTCCAACATTGGAAAGCATTTCCATCTCAGAGCATTTCTTTGTTTGCGGCACCTCCCAAGCATTTAAACAATAGTGTTGTCCCTTACGTAAAACAATATTTCAGATTCATTTAAAGTATCTCAGTAATTCGGCTCACTTGTTTCACGAAATCAAGCTGTATGTAAGGCCAATCTGAAAGCCAATTGCAAGGTGAACCGCTATTACTTAGATCATTAATTCATCAATCACCAAATTAATTCACTGGAATATTCTAATTAGAATGATTGACTATCTATATTGATTATGGACTGCTTGATTAAAAGGAACATTTGGTAAGTGGAAATATTCCACATTGTGGATGTGACTGTGGGAGTTAGTTTTATAATGTTGCTGTTTGTATTATTCACAGTGAAAGTGAGGTGAGAAAGAAGTTGACTATGCAATTTATTTATTTATCCATTATTCTACCAGGTAAGTTGACTGAGAACACGTTCTCATTTGCAGCAACGACCTGGGGAATAGCTACAGGGGAGAGGAGGATGAATGAGCCAATTGTAAACTGGGGATTATTAGGTGACCGTGATGGTTTGAGGGCCAGATTGGGAATCTAGCCAGGACACCGGGGTTAACACCCCTACTCTTACAGTAAGTGCCATGGGATCTTTAATGACCTCAGAGAGTCAGGACACCCATGTAATGTCCCATCTGTAAGACTGCACCCTACACAGGGCAGCGGGATATTTTTTTAGACCAGAGGAAAGAGCGCCTCCTACTGGCCCTCCAACACCACTTCCAGCAGCATCTGGTCTCCCAGCCAGGAACTGACCAGGACCAACCCTGCTTAGCTTCAGAAGCAAGCCAGCAGTGGTATGCAGGGTGGTATGCTGCTGGTAATAGGATATGCAATAATATTAAAAACTGTGACTTGTTTGGTAGGGAGTGAGGAGGATGGCATAGAGCATGAGGACAGCCAGACAGTGATGATGCAAGAGCTCACTTGAATACACCTACCCAAAATGCAATGGTCTGCTTGCTACTCTAGATTACCTTGATATCCCTTGGCAAGAGTATTTGTCTCTGGCTAGACAGCTGTCTCAATCCCTCATTAAACACCCAGTCTATCGCATCCTCTGTGTGTGTGTGTGTGTGTGTGTGTGTGTGTGTGTGTGTGTGTGTGTGTGTGTGTGTGTGTGTGTGTGTGTGTGTGTGTGTGTGTGTGTGTGTGTGTGTGTGTGTGTGTGTGTGTGTGTGTGTGTGTGTGTGTGTGTGTGTTGGGGGGGGTTTAATGGGCTGATGTGGCTTTTCAGCTGTCAGTCTCCGCTCTAAGGACAATTATGACAAGTTTTAGGTAGCTGTCAGATTGTATGGGAAGCACTTCACTTCTCCGAATGTGATGTTGATTGACTTCCGTCGTTGACTTACATTGTTTGCCTGGCAAGAAGGCACTGTGCTGGTGTTGTCATCTCTGTGACAGATGATGGCTGGACGGTTATGGGGACTTTACACTACTCTATTATTATTGGGCCTATGTGTTGCGGCCTATAGCTCATCCAAGACCATGAGATAGTGGGAAAAGAGTTAGAGAAGTGGAGAGTATTCTCTTAAATAAGTGGTCCCTTTCAACTGTAAGGAAAGGCACTACATGACCAATATGGAACAATGGTAGCTGGCAATCCATAATGGTAGAACTCTGTAGCGGTTCTCTTTATTGTAGGTACCCCAAGCAGTCAGAGTTGCAAAACTATGGCGCACTGCAGGGTGAAGTGGTGGAGGAGGACTTGTTTGCCTCACCCTCAGCTTGTATTATTGAACTTCCAAGGCTTCATTGTTTCCATGTGGTGAAGAAGCCTGTTGGAGTTCAACCTCCCCCTAACAAAAGAGAACGTTCACTTGTGACCCGTGTATCCATGAGGACAAACTTAGGCACCAACAAGAGAAAACATCACACAAAATCCCTCTTTGTATGTTCAGTCCAGTTAAACGAATAGAACAAAGTCAACCACCCGTGTGGAAGTCGTGTCTTTGTTAGCCAAGCTCGGTCAATAGTTCCCTCTTTTTTTTCTCTGTCTCCCTTTGCAACATAGCCTTTTGTATTTATTTTTACTGTCTCTATCTGCAGTACGTTGTGTTGCACTCCCCATTGAACACTCCATGCTCTGAAAACGGTTGTTGTTTCTTTATCCACATCTGTGCTTTCAGTCGTTCTGTTTGTCCTCCCCCATATGCGATTCCTAATCATCCCCCTATTCAGCCGTCTAGCAGATGCCAACTGTAACCTTCGAGAATAGTGATGTCATCCTAATGGCCATTAGTTACAGGTCTCCACAGTGCATAGCTGCTACTCTACAGAAAACACACATATTGAACAGAACGATGAGATTGTACCTCTCATCCAAGGGGTTCTGCTTTAGGTCAATTGTCAATGTCTGCTAATGTGTGAGGGAGACAGAGAGTGAGAGTGAGACAGAGAGTGGGAGTGAGAGTGAGAGAGAGAGAAAGACAGAGGAAGAGAGAGAGAGAGAGAGAGAGAGAGAGAGAGGGAGAGAGAGAGAGAGCGAGAAATCAAGTGTACACCTCACAGGGCTGGTGTACTAATGACAGTAATTATTGTGCGAATAGGGCATGTAGCTGAGTCATAGCTAGCGTTGTACACTGTAGGGGTGTATTGTTTCTGATTCACTTTGCCCTTAATGAGCTGCAATGTGATCCCCAAATAATGTGTTGGGCCTATTCATTTTCCATATTTCAACACCCCCACGTCATACACCACAGATGGCTTTTTAACCCAATGTCCCGGGTTTTAGTTTCCAAATACTTGAATGTGGTGGGTTATATAAAGTATCGTTGTATTCATTGTATTTTTAAAGGTCGAGGTTACTCTCACAAACCGACATTTCCATTGGACGTAAAATATTGGCTAACTGATTTATCTGCATAGGCAGATGATCTTACAGACACTGTGTTCTGAGGTTAAGTGTATGCTTTGATTGATTCAAAACTCAGTGGAGAATCCTCTGAACCCTCAAGGCAAAGATATGTCATTCCCACAGAGAGATACCCACTGGTACTAAAATATGGTTCAACGATAAACAAGACTATTCCCCTACAGAGTGTCGGGGCGAATTTGGAGTTGGAGCAGTGTGTGCTCCTATGAGTGTAAACTTATTTTCTCTTATGTAGTGCTTCCAGTAGAGGGGATGAGTGCGGATAGAGTAATGCCTTGGTGTTACACGTTTGGCGACTGCTGTGTTAACGTGCGGAGTGATTCTGGCAACAATGGTCCTGGGGAGTGGTTCTCAGGTTTTAGCTGATTCGTGTGGGTTTATTCATGTTGTTATTTTCATGGCTTTCGTTTGACCTTTGTACAGCTTTACCTGCATTCCGTCTTCAATGCACACATATTTTAATTGTCCGAGTAGGAGAGTGTCTGATAAAGATCACCACGGATGACAATGGTTTAATGTGGTTGTGGATAGAAAATAATGACTTTTCCTTGAGTCTGATGAAGTTGTAGAATATTCTATAGAATAGAGTAGAATTGAACATAGAACAGAGGGGTTTTGTGCCAAAGATTTCATACAAATGTTAGAGGCGTTAGAGCGTGAGAAGAAGTTCTGGTTTCTCAAGCAGGGCACCTGAAAAGTCTGGGTTTTTCCAGTGCTAAATTAATACCTATTAACACAAGATACGAACTTTGAACAGAGGTGGATCATTGCGTGACTAACCAATTTCAAAAGGTGATCTGAGGCAGTCCTCTGGTCCTTACCAATATCACAACTGATAATCCTGCTCTGTTTCCACATTTCAATCCCAAAGTGCTTTTCTACTCAGGAAATTATTATTATTTTTCAACTAATTTAGATTGGATTGGACATTTTAAAGATGTCTGTGACAAGCACCTGCCATACGGGGTGATTGTAAGGGTCTGGCTGGGGCTGAGGTGGGGTGCGTCATGAGGGGACAGGAGCAGTCAGAGCCGGCTGTCTCCAGATAGCCTTAAGTAAACACCTGTCATTTGGATCCTTGGTGAGGAGGCTCAGATAAGCTGCCCTGTCCAGATGCTGTCCATCACTCTACAGCCAATCTACTCAATGACCACGGAAGACAGAGAGAGTACAGAGCAGATAGAGAGAGAGAGAGATTTTAAAAGGGCAAAGGAAAATAAATATGGCAAGAATAAAAAGAGGGGTGGGACACAGAAGGAGGGATACAGTTTACAAAGAGGTACAGTGCCAGAGACATAAACAGAGAGCGGATGGAAGGCCATGAGAGATTGAAACAATCGAAGTAGAGTGGTGGAGAAACAAGGGGAATTGATGCGAAGATTAGAGCCAATCAGCGAATCAACGTTCAGCAAAACATGGAGAAAGACATTTGGTCTGATGCTTTCTCACTCACACCATTTTGCCCTGAATACACTGCAGCTCTGTCTGTGATTAAGACAGCTGGCCTGGCTCCGGGTGAGTCTTGTAAGGCACTGTTAAGCACTTGTATTGCCCTGTTTGCGTGTAGTAGAGTTCATGTCTTTGAGTTGATGTGCGTGTGGTCTTTACACCATGTCTTTGGGCTGGGGGATGGTGGAAGTGTTGGTGTGTGGATGTGTAGCGGGGCGTGGCCTGGCTGAGAACATGAGAATGGAAAAACAGACGGCCGTTTCACACTAGAGGTGTCACAGAAACTCCAGCCTCGTTAAACATTGACTCGTTGCGCTTGTTTCCGTGTGTGTGATCTGAAAAATCAATCTGGCCTGCCTTTTGTTTGCTGGGGTCTGTTCCTCGCTGACCGCGTGTGTCCGTTTATGCATGTGTGTGTGCGTATGAGAGAGTGTGCGTGTGTCATAATGAAATCGCTTTTAGCCAGCAGTTGCTCTACTGCCCAAACAGGAAATGAAACCTGTCAGACAGGGATTAGGAGCTGTATCCAAGGGCCACTCTTCCTCATGGCCAGGTTCTCCCCGGGATGTCTCCTACCTTCCTGTACAAAACAATCAGCATAAGTAGATGCCACCATTTCATGGACTCAAAAAGTAGCCTGGCGGTGTGGATGAAACTCTCACCTCTATCTCACCTTTATCTGGAACATGGCAGCAGAAGCGTGAACGAAAGTAGACTTGAGATTTTCCACAACTGCGATTTTGTCAGCCATAATTGTGTGAAATATGTCCCAGGTAATACAGAATTCTACTCCTGGCAGGGAGTTAACAGATGTAATGACCGTGAGCTTCCTTAACTCTGAAGGATGTCCAATTGTTCCCATTCACCACAGCCAGGCATCCCATGGTACTGTCTTAACACGACATCTCTCCTCAGTTTCTGTGTGCAGGTTTGATTTGTAGCAGAGAGACATTTCCACTGACCTTTCTACCCCCTCTGGTTGTCTTTGTCTGGCCAGGTTCTGGAGCCATTACCACCACTGACCCGTTCCTCTTCATCACTCTCCTGATCCTGCATAAGCTCCTCCCCTTCCTGTTTACCCAATAAGAGACTTCAACCAAACGACGACCCGAAAGTTTTCACTTTATGTACCAAACAACGAAAGGGAAATATATATATATAGATGTATACCGTTACGGCACATCACTGAGGGTGAGGAAACGAATGGCAAAGAGAGGAGAAGAAAGGACTGACGATATAAGGACTGAATGAAAGAGAAGGAGAAGACGTGGTCTTCTGACTGGGACTAATGGAGGACAACGTCTAAGAACTGAATGTATATGAATTGTGTGAGAAGCATGAAACAAGGAATCTATGTGAATAAGAACTTCACAGCTACGTCGTACACACAACCAACATCCACTAAACGCTGCATCCTGTTTCCAAATAGTATCTGCCGTGCTTCATGCATGGCTGTTCTTATTTATTTTCGGGTGGATATCTTTGGATGTTTTATTTTCTATTTGTATTATATTTTCAGTTCAATGGGATTTTTATTTGGAATTCATTTTTCAGGATTTTGAAATTATTTTGATCATATCTGCTTCTGGACGATTATTTTTTGTATTCTAAAAGAGATCCGCTCCTCATGTTTGTTTAGGTTGATTTGCATGAGCTGTTGAGCAGAAACCCATCATGTTTTTTCACAGACGTCAAAGATGGGGCTTTTTTGAAATGTTCGGTTCATTCACGGAGACTGTGAGTCTGTGTCGTTCTGTTGCCCCCCTCTCTCTCTCTCTCTCTCTCTTATGATTTGTTTCATGATGTATACAAATATGACCTTATATATTTTGATTAAATAAGGCCCACATTACCATAGTTGTTGTTAGTCACCTTCAATAATGTTTATTTTTATTAAAGATATGGTGGTCAAAGTTAAGACATTCATTTATAAATACAAAAAAAAAAAACGGATTGGTATGTTGCCAGCACCAGTTGAAATAAAAGTTGTTGTTTTTTTTCTCAATAAAAATTGACATCAAAGGCCTTACATGTGAACATTAAATCTATGAAGCTTTCTTTGACCATACAGGAAACCATGTCTCAGTGCTCCCTAAAGTATATGGTTGACCCATATCATGAGATGAATCTTTCCGTGAACTAGAAGTGAATTAGGTATGTAGGTCACTGTCCAGACTGATCTTTCTTGCCAGTGTGTGCTCCACAAGCGCTAATGTGTAATGAAGCGCCTGTGTGCATCCCTGTCCGTGTGTACCTCTCCAAAGTCAGTTGCAGTACCAGTGTCTTAGCTCCATTGAATCCATGGGAGATATGTGACAGCTGAGCAGCTGTTGATACTGGCAAAGCAGACGCAAAAGGTACCACTTGAGCGCCCACATTGTCGACTGAGGGTCGCAACGCAGTCCCCTGGGAGTAGTGAGCTGTGATGTAGTCTTTCCGGCAGGATAGGCACACATTCAGTGGAAGAATTCTCGCTCGTGTAAGCATGTCTAACTAACAAACCCCCCCCCAAAAAAAGGAGTCACATGTGCATCCCAGGGAAGAGCAACGGAAACTCCCTACCTAGTCTCCTCTTGTTGTCTGTTTCCCTTTCATCGTTTATCAGTTTACCACATTAATATTGGTGGAGAATGGGAAGACTGGTTCCACTTTGAACTTTAGTTTGGCTCCAGACAATCCTTTGGTCTCAATAGATGTCTAGCAGACATGATGTAAACACAAACAGAGCTCCCATTGCAAGTGTTGAATGCCAACGTCTTTTGACATTTGGTAGGTTATTATCTTTCCCTTATTAAACTATTGTTTTGATTCACTCTTGTGAACGGACTGCGTTTGTCCCAAAAAGTGTATATCGCCACTAAATAATAAACAGGTCAGATGGGTAAAAGCTAACAGCAGCAAAACGGCAGCAACATTAAAACATGTTCGGTTATGTTTCAGTGCCTTTTTAGGGGCTGTTTGCCCACCAAATGAATGAGTGTTTGACAAGGGATTTAAGTGTGTTACACAACATCCGACAAGGCCCTGAGTGCTCTCTATGCCCCGTAAATCATTTCCTGTCAAATTTGCAGCCCCGTTCCCTCTTTTGTCTCCTCCTCGCCCTCTAAAAGCCCATTCTTCTAACCAATGACTGAGGTGGACAATGACATCCAGGGCATTGGACGCGTATTAGGAAGTTTCGCCACATCTCGTTTGCATAATACATTACCGAGTTCTGTAGGGCGAGGCAGGCAGTCAACAAAGAGCCCAATGATTGTTCCTCGTCAGTGTCGGGTTCATTCTGGCACACACCCCTCCTCCGCGCGTCATGGACCGGCCGCATTAAAGGGGCAAAGCCGAGTAAGGCAGACACTGTCCTGCTCTGTGGACTGTGGAAATACAACTGCAGCATAGAGAGAAAGCACATGGCAAATACGGAAGAGCATTTTCTCAAATCAAGAATAGCTAGCCTCGATTTTCTCTGAAGATACTTATTGGGGAACCTTATGAGCCTACTAACAAGCTGTTTCTGCCTTATTTAGGCCGGCCTTAGAATGCACCTGACTCAGTAACGGTGCCTTCAGACCTTCTCTCCCTTGTTCGATTGGAGCGCCACATCAAGTCAAAATCAAATCAAACTTTATTTGTCACATGCGCCAGATACAACAAGTGCAGACTTTGCCGTGAAATGCTTTACTTTACAAGCCCTTAACCAACAGTGTAGTTCAAGAAGAAGAAAATATTTACCAAGTAGTCTAAAATAAAAAGTAATGATAAAAAGTAACACAATAAGGATAACAATAGCGAGGCGATATACAGGGGGTTGTCTATATATACTAGTTGAGGTAGTCTGTACATGAAGGTGGGTTCAATATATAATTTGCTGCGTTTACTGGGTCACCGAGAGGTAGAAGTATTACCTTCACCATAATCCAGAACAGTCAAACATAGAAAATGAAATGCAGTATAAACATTTCTTTCCATCTACAGTATTGGGCCATGACATAACATTTATGGTCAGGGTGAGAACACATAATTAATATCCTGTGGTGTGAGAGTAAGGTCAAATTCAAAAGCAATTCGCCACCAACAACTGTTCGTCTGACTGGAAGGTTCTCCAACAAATAAAAGACCCCTCAGGCACCAGGCGACCCCCCACTACCAAACCAGCTGAACTAGTTCTACTGTTGTTTTGAAACAGAAAGGGCCCTCTACCATCTAGCCCCTCAGCTGACAACTCCCCTCCACCCTGCCCCCATCCCATCTTGTATTATCCAAATGCTAAAATATGTATTCTATTCTGCTGAGCCATTTACTTTATGTTCCTATTCTTATCTTTTATTATTTATTTTTGTTGTTGCAGTGTCGAGAAGGAACCTGCAAGTAAGCATTTCATTGGACGGTGTATACCATGTGTATCCCATACATACGACTAATACAACATCAAACTTAAAACCATCTACTTCCTATCCCAACCCCCCTCCTGACTACTCTCTCCCCTGCCACCCTCCCTCATTGCCTCACTTCCCCCACCCCCCCTCCTTCCCTCCCCTCCTCTCTTCCACCCCCCTCCTCCCTCCCCCCTAGGTCTGTGGACAGTGCCGTCAACATGGGCCTTCCCTACATCCACCAACACCTCGACAACCCAAGGACATGCGTGAGGATATTGTTTGTGGACTTTAGCTCTGCCTTCAACACAATCATTCAGGACCTGCTACAGCACAAACTCAACCAGCTGAACGTATCTGACTACCTGCAGGTGGATCACTGACTTCCTAACCAACAGGACACAGCACATTAAGTAGGAAAACATCTTTCACTCCCCATCTCTCAGTACGGGGGCGCCGCAGGGTTGCGTGCTCTCTCCCTCCTCTACTCACTCTACACCAATGACTGCGCCTCCAGCGACTCAATGTCAAACTACTCTAGTTTTCTGATGACCCCCCCCCCCCCCGGTAGGTCTCATCTGTGACGGTGTACTGTCTCACCAAGTACCGTGGAGAGGTTGACTGGTGCAGTCGCCACAACCTAGATCTAAACACAGTCAAAACCCTGGAGATGGAGGTTGACTACAGGAGATTACCCCCACCATCTCTCCCCCTAGAGATGAATGGCTCCGCCGTCAGCAGGGCCAAGTCATTCAAATTCCAGGAGACCATCATCTCCCACGACCTCAAGTGGGAGGACAACATCACGGCGGTCACCGAGAAGGCTCGGCAGAGGATGTACTATCTGCGCCTGCTGAAGAAACTCAAACTCCAACAATTCTGGTTCGGTTCTACAGAGCCAGTTGATCCTCACCTCTTCTACCACCGTGTGGTTTGGGTCTGCGTCTGCCCGCTGCAAGGGCAAACTGCAGTGCATCGTCTGGTTTGCGGAGAAGGTCATCGGCTATCACCCGCCTCCTTCAAGGACCTGCACATCTACAGGACAAAGAAACGTGTAGGAAAGATCATCGCCGACCCTGCCCACCCCAGACACCCCATCTTTCAGCCAATCTGACCAAAAACCACCTGAACAGTTTCTTCCCTCATGCTGTATTCCTCATCAACCCGCCATCGGGCTCATGGGGATTAAGTGACTGCCTCAAACACTAATCTGCACTATACTACATTGGCACTAGGTACACCTCCACACAGCACTGTATATTTTTGTCACAGCAGAATCCCTTCCCCTGGATACATAGATGTGCCCCCTTTGTAAATTGTGCATTCCCACTGTAATGAGTCTATACTCTAGAGTTTTATGTTTTATGGTTACTGTTCTGATATTCAATATTCTGTATGATGTCTATGTGGGCTTGTGTCTGTATTCTGTTTGTATATTGTCTATTGCTGGCAGCACCTTCTCACCAAGGCAAATTCCAGGTATGTGTAAATGTACTTTGCGAATAAAGGTGATTCTGATGTGCAACGCTGCCACAAGGTGTTCTAGAAATGTACACATCTGCTGGAGAATTCCCTGACTACACCGCTCAGGATCAGCTCAGCGATGCAGAGGGTAAAGACATGTCAGAAGTCTATTATTTAAATGCAACAGGAATTAATGAGATAGATAAAGACCTCAGAATGCTGCCTGGGGCATTACATAAAGTTTATTTCTCCCCTTAGCCAGTTCTTAGATTTATCAGCAACCAGAGCATACTGCAGCAGATGAGAAAGGGGAGAAGAGCAGAATCATGTTCATTTTCTGACATCCTGAAATCAAGGGCTACTGGTAACTGGCAAAATTGTATAACGCTGTGTGTGTGCGTGCGTGCGTGCGTGCGTGCGTGTGTGTGTGTGTGTGTGTGTGTGTGCATAGTAATCCTTCACCTCAAAGATTCAATGTTGTCAGAGCTGAAGTATCCTTGTTCCAATCTGTCCCTCTGATAAAGCAGGGAGCCAATTAAACAGCATGGCCAACAGTGGCAGAAGCACAGTAGGGCATAAACAAAACATTTCAGCCTTGAAGTGAGACAGACAACCTCCCCAGTGCCCGTGTCTAAACCGTGGTCAAATTTACACAGCCATATCAGGCCCAGCCATGCTACAGCAGAACCCATGCCTGAACAGACACTGATGCTACCTGACACTCTCTGAGGATTGTCCGCACCTCAGCCCACAACACCGTGTCTCCTGCTAGCAGGCCAGGGAACAAGACAGCAGAGAAGATTGGTGAACAGCAGGTGTTGCCCTTCGCTTAGATAGACTATTCTCGTTTACAATGCTTTAGGCTCTGCTGAAAACCTGGCAAACAATTGTTTATCCACTGTCAGTAGGGCCGGCTATATTGTTGTGGAGAATTACTGACCACAAATGTCATGGAAGGTTGTTGTTGTTGTGAAAATGCTACTGACAGGGTGACCTCATGAGCAACCTGGTCTCGGAACAATTTCCTATTATTCTGTATGTAAATCTGAGACAATTAATTTGGTATGATATGTTACGTTTCTTACGGTATATACTAAGTACCATTTCGTATGATATGTTGCGAATTACAAATCATATTAAATGTTACGAATTTGCCAATGTACAATATGTTACAAATTTGCCAAATGTACAATAATGTTGTGAATTTTAGCTAGGTCAAATCAAATCAAATCCAATTTATTCATATAGCCCTTCGTACATCAGCTGATATCTCAAAGTGCTGTACAGAAACCCAGCCTAAAACCCAAAACAGCAAGCAGGTGGCTAGCTGGCTAAATTTAGCTAGCTGGCTAACGTTAGTTAGGCTAGAAGTTAGGGGTTAAGGTTAAGTTTAGGCGTTAGGTTAAAGGGTTAAGGTTAGGGTTAGGGTTAGCTAGCATGCTAAGTGCTGTAATTGCAAAGTAGCTAAAAAGGTAGTAAGTAGTTGAAAAGTTGCTCAAACTCCAAAGTTGTCCACGATGAGATTCGAACTCACAACATTTGGGTTGCTAGATGTTTGCTTTATATGCCCAACCAACCAGCCTGACCAACCACCCTATTTTAGTTTTCGCTTTAAGTGACCACCTGTCTTATGTAACCATACCAAACGCAACATATCATACTAATTCGAGTTGTCCCAGATTAATGTTGAATATGTCACATCTCGACCAGGCTCCATGAGGACAAAGAGGACGACAGATAAACAGACACGTTTTGTAGTGATTGAGAGGAGGTGGTGGAGGGAAGGTTTTTTTATTTTTCACTGAACATCTGGCAGCTCAGCCCAACGGGTGACGTTGAAAGACAGATCCTTGACCAAAGCGCCACAAGCTGATTGGATTGCAGCAGGTTAAACAGGGACAGACGGACAGAAAGCAAAATGGTAAAAAAAAAAAAAAACAGTTCTCTCTGAAAAAAATTAACAGCGTAGGCCAGATCATTAGGCTTATAGTTTACACGAAAAAAATGATGTCTGTTCAGCTTGTGCATACTGTATTATGAATCATCTAGCACATTGTGTATGTAAATATAACGTTCAAATCCTTAACATGCATTATATTATATTATATTATAAAGAGAAGAAAACGAGTGGCTAATCGTCCAATGGTGCCACCTCCCCCATCTCCCCCATCTCTAAACTCACTCGTAGGACGTGTGGATCGTGTGGATTACGTGCAGGTGGGTATTTATTGAGAAAAATCTAGATGTAATGCAATTGTCTTGTCGAATTCAAGCCATGGAAATTATTTTCTCTTTATTAAAAAACTCCCTCTCGTATTCCCCTTTTGTCTTTTTCTTCTTCTCCGCCCCCAGACCTTTAGAAATCACACCAGCAGTACACTGGGACCATGGCAGCTACATTCCATAATTCATTCCAAACCTGCAATGTTTCTTATTCTTTGACCCTGCTGGTCATCTATGAACATTTGAACATCTTGGCCATGTTCTGTTATAATCTCCACCTGGCACAGCCAGAAGAGGACTGGCCACCCCTCACAGCCTGGTTCCTCTCTAGGTTTCTTCCTAGGTTCTGGCCTTTCTAGGGAGTTTTCCTAGCCACCGTGCTTCTACACCTGCATTTACTTGCTGTTTGGGGTTTTAGGCTGGGGTTTCTGTACAGCACTTTGAGATATCAGCTGATGTAAGAAGGGCTTTATAAATACATTTGATTTTGATTTCTAGAGAACTCATTTGCACTTGTTATTACACATGACATTGGGTTAGTGGCGATTATAAATGTCCTTCTTAGGAAGAGATAGGGGGGCATAAGCCTGATGCATGGTGTGTGGGCTTTTATTATCATGAGTAGCACCGTGGAATTATTGTCATTATTTGATTATTTACCTTCTGTAAACCACTGCCCAAGACAGATTTCCACCAGTCTAATGTCCATTGCTTGTGGTTTTTGGCCCATACATTTGTCCTGGAATTTTCTGTGGAAATATATAAACCGGAACCAAATAAAATAGATCCCTGTACAATAGCTAAAATGTTGAAATATTGTTTTGAAAGTTATTGTAATTCCATTAGAAGGCAAGCATGGGGCATTACATAGTTGCTATAAATACGTGGTGTACCGAGCATGTGTACTCTAATCCAGATTTTGAAAAACAGATCAAACTCAAAAGACCTAGGAAAGCCTTATATCCCTGTCAAGCTGATGACTCCACTGTGCAGCCTCTCGATTGCTGAGTGGTTTGAGGAGTGTGATTAGGAACTGTCCATGGTCCTGCAAGTGTTCTGGGAACTGCTGCAGGAGTGCGTGTCAATGATCACTGTCCGTGGTGCTGAATAGGTTGAGGGAGCGGCTGCAGAGGTGGTTTCTCACCGCAGCTGTCCCTGGGCCTGAACATGTGGAGGAAAACCATAAGAAATGTTCCTGCTAAACTCAAATGTGCATGCTGCCCTATTTCTCCTGCCACTACCTCAGATGCACAATGGTGGCCAAGCCATAATGGCTGGTCTATTTATAGACCAACACTTTATCCTTTTCTAAATATATTCTTTCTGGCAACTCATTTAAAAACTCATCCTCTTAAACTCTTGGCACGTAAAGTGTAGATTCAGGATGGCTGTAACCCAACAGATTTGTTTTAGTTGATTTGCATGCGTTCAACTATTTTCTGAGAGATTTGTAGATTTGCACGCAAGATCAGTATACGATTGTTTTGTGCTATGCTTTCCTAGCCGTTAGAGATTGCCAGTGTGGAAAGGTACATTCAGTATCAAATGTCAATTTCAACCCCCACACTACCCCTGGATTCCAGAACACATTTATTTCCACACAAATGTGTACACACACCGTCAGGTACACATACACACCGCCCAAATGCCTGTCACATTAAATGACCGAACCAAGACAAATCTCACCACTGAAGAAGGCTAGGTCACGAATCTCAATCTCCAGCACCAACGTCTTTCCCTGCACTTATGTTTATGCAATGCTTTGTCTCTATGTCGTCGAGGACATCAATTCTGGCAGGTCTGTCGAGTTTTAAATGATTTCAAATACAACACCAGTCTCCCAGACCCCCAATTTCAAGGTGAAAGTGAAACGGCTGTGAATGAAACAAAGTAGCACTTTTATAAAGAAAAAGACACTGCCTGGCTTGCTCTCCATTTTACCCTCGAGCCATATTTTGCTAAGTGATAATAAAATACAGACACTAATGACGATCGACATGAAACCATTAATTGGTTGTTGAGGATCTACTGTTATTACCCAATTGTTCGAAGGCTTTTAGAGCGTCCCGTCTCTCGCTGAGTGATGTTTTACCTAAAGTACATTGGTGATTTATGAGGCAAATCCCTGCGGAGCTACGGAACAGTGGAGAGAGAGAGGGAAAACTATGAAGGAACCCTGTGGAGTGATTGAGAGGGACAGACGCAGCATAGCTACACGATATACTTTACACCCCTCAGCTCCTAAACATAACAGGCCTTTTTATTGTGTGGGGGGACAAAGTACAGGATGGGATGGTAAAGTGCACGAATTTCCATAAACTGTCTATTGAGGAAACAATAGGTTTTCTGAGACTGGGCTATAAGAAGACCTTGGTGACCTGCAGTGCATAAGGAAATGAAAGCTTTTGAGTCAGTCCAAGAAAATAAAGAAGGGTGTCTGTTATATGAAAATGATTGCATGTCCAAGTTAACTGGAGAGACCTATGGTCTGTCTGGGTTTTAAGTGTTGTTTTGCAAACGTCCTAAGATGATAACAGGCTTTTCAGCAAGTTCTATTCTGTTTGCCACTCACATTATCGAAGATATTGAAAATGGAGACATGATCAAGAGGGTCAATTTTATCTCCAATGCTATAAAATAACATTCTCTCCTAAATGCAGCCATTGTGGTGGCCAATGCCATCAAGCAGACTCAGGTTCGAATCAAACTTTATATGTCACATGAGCCGAATACAAGTCCTTTAACCAACAATGCAGTTCAGGAAAGAGTTACGAAAATATTTACCAAATAACAATGTAAATAGTCTAGGTTAGGTGAAAGCTTAAAGAAGGATGAGGAGAAGGAGGAGGACAACGACGAGAGGAGGATAAGAGGTGGTGGTGGAGGAGCAGTAGGAGGAGAAGGAGGAGGACAACGACGAGAGGAGGTTAAGAGGTGGTGGTGGAAGAGGAGGACAATGACGAGAGGAGGATAAGAGGCGGTGGTGGAGGAGGAGGACAACGACGAGAGGAGGATAAGAGGTGGTGGTGGAGGAGGAGGACAACGGCAAGAGGAGGATAAGAGGTGGTGGTGGAGGAGCAGTAGGAGGAGAAGGAGGAGCACAACGATGAGAGGAGGATAAGAGGTGGTGGAGGAGCAGTAGGAGGAGAAGGACAACGATGAGAGGAGGATAAGAGGTGGTGGTGGAGGAGGAGAAGGAGGAGGACAATGGCAAGAGGAGGATAAGAGGTGGAGGAGGAGAAGGAGGAGGACAACGGCGAGAGGAGGATAAGAGGTTATGGTGGAGGAGGAGAAGGAGGAGGACAACGACGAGAAGAGGATAAAAGGTGGTGGTGGAGGAGCAGTAAGAGGAGAAGGACAACGATGAGAGGAGGATAAGAGGTGGTGGAGGAGGACAACGACGAGAGGAGGATAAGAGGTGGTGGTGGAGGAGGAGGACAACGGCAAGAGGAGGATAAGAGGTGGTGGTGGAGGAGCAGTAGGAGGAGAAGGAGGAGCACAACGATGAGAGGAGGATAAGAGGTGGTGGAGGAGCAGTAGGAGGAGAAGGACAACGATGAGAGGAGGATAAGAGGTGGTGGTGGAGGAGCAGTAGGAGGAGAAGGAGGAGGACAACGACCAGAGGAGGATAAGAGGCGGTGGTGGAGGAGGAGGACAACGGCGAGAGGAGGATAAGAAGTGATGGTGGAGAAGGAGGAGGACACGGCGAGAGGAGGATAAGAGGTGATGGTGGAGGAGGAGAAGGAGGAGGACAACAACGAGAGGAGGATAAGAGGCGGTGGTGGAGGAGGAGGACAACGGCGAGAGGAGGATAAGAGGTGATGGTGGAGGAGCAGTAGGAGGAGAAGGAGGAGGACAACGGCAAGAGGAGGATAAGGGGTGATGGTAGAGGAGCAGAAGGAGGAGAACAACAACGAAAGGAGGATAAGAGGTGGTGGAGGAGCAGAAGGAGGAGAAGGACAACGGTAAGAGGAGGATAAGAGGTGGTGGTGGAGGAGGAGAAGGATGACAATGGCGAGAGGAGGATAAGAGGTGGTGGTGGAGGAGCAGAAGGAGGAGAAGGAGGAGGACAACGACGAGAGGAGGATAAGATGTGGTGGTGAAGGAGCAGAAGGAGGAGGACAACAACGAGAGGTGGATAAGAGGTGGTGGGGGAGGAGGAGGACAATGGCGAGAGGAGGATAAGAGGTGGTGGTGGAGGAGCAGTAGGAGGAGAAGGAGGAGGAGGAAGAGAAGAAGGAGGGAGGGAGGAGGAGGAAGACATGTCATCGAAGGACATTGGAGTCATTATTGCCAGACAAATGGGACAGGTTCCACCATGAATCCTTAACAGCCCCACTCTCCCTGTCCGTGGGGACAAGGATGTGTTCGCAGCAAAGTCCAATCTTTGTCCAATTCTTTCTAGATGCTCTCCTCCTTCTTTTCCCTTTTGAATGTATACTCGTGTAGCTAGTCTTTTCTCTTACTGTAACGTGTATACTGGGAGTCGGGAAGCAAGTTCAGGAAGTGTATTCAATAACTAAATGAACATAGACCAAAACAAGAAACACCGGTAGCGTACAGACATGACCACTGGAACAGAAACAATAACGCCTAGGGAAGGAACCAAAGGGAGTGACATATGTAGGGAAGGTAATCAGGCAGGTGATGGAGTCCAGGTGAGTCTGATGAGGCGCTGGTGCGCGTAACGATGGTGACAGGTGTGCGTAATAATGAGCAGCCTGGTGACCTCGAACGCCGGAGATGGAGTAAACGTGACACTTACAGTAGTTCACAAAAATAGTTTTAATTTTCTATCTGAAAATATCTCTAGGTGGTAGTTGATGGTTTATCTCCTCTTTGGTTCTACGTAACCGTCATATCATTTGAATCAAATATTTGCATTTCATTTAACCAGTTTATCAACATTTTCAAAGTTTAATTGGTTTCAGCTCACCATTGTGTGAAGTTTTTGCAAATGTTTGGGATGGAGAAGAGAGGAACCATTCTAACATACACCAGACTGCTTATATGCCTTGTCATGTGATTGGGGAGGATAATATTAATTACAGAAGACACTTGAAGCAGTCAATTTCAGAGAGCCTGTGAGAGGGCTGTGGGCCATGCAGCACACGTTTATGACTTCAACAGGTCGCTTTGCATACTAACTGAACTGGTTGTGCATGTGCATGGCAGACTGGCTCCAGGCGGCACTCAGCCACACAACCCATGATTCAAACAGAACCAGATCGTACTGGGATTGTGGAGTGCAACCCAATCTCAGACCTGTTAAAGGTTCATTAGAGCTCACTTACGTCTTGATTCTTTTCCCTCGGCTTCTCCCCTATCAACTGGCTAAACCCCCCTCTCTCACTCTCTAACTATGCCTGTTAGCCTCATCGTCTCCCACTTACCCTTACGCCCTGCCTCCACAACCTCATCTCACTGTCTCCTCCTTCTCATCCAGTCTAATAGTGCTGCTTATCTAAGGAACCTGATGCCAAACCACCTAAGCATTTAATGAGGTATTTAATTAAGAGGGCATTCGTTTATTTCAATATGTATGCATTTATTAAAATCGTAAGCTGGCTGAAGGCTTTCAACAAATCCTGTTTTCATTTTGTTTAGACCCTAAGCTGAGTTTGTTTCATCTCTCAGGCAGAATCAGTGCTGAGCAAACCCACTGTTCTACTACTCTCATCTCATGAATGAGTAGGACTTACTCTGACTTACTCGCCGGACTTACTCTGACTTACACTTACTCTGGACTTACTCTGACAACACATCTGCCACGCTGATCCTCAGCATGGGGGCCCCTCAAGGGTACGTGCTCAGTCCCCTCCTGTACTCTCTGTTCACTCATGACTGCACAGCCAGGCACGACTCCAACACCCTCATTAAGTTTGACACAGCAGTGGTTGGCCTGATCACCAACATTGATGAGACAGCCTATAGGGAGGTCGGAGGCTTGGCCGTGTGGTGCCAGGACAACAACCTCTCCCTCACCGTGATCAAGACAAAATAAATGATTGTGGGCTACAGGAAAAGGAGGACTGAGCACGCCCTCATTCTCCTCGACTGGGCTGTAGTGGAGCAGGTTGAGTGTTTCAAGTTCCTTGGTGTCCACATCACCAACAAACTATCATTGTCCAAACACACCGAGACAGTCGTGAAGAGGGCACGACAAAGCCTATTCCCCCTCAGAAGACTGAAAAGATTTGGCATGGGTCCTGAGATCCTCAAAAATGTCTACAGCTGCACCATTGAGAGCATGCAGTGGTTGCACCACCTTAGCCATAGACTGTTCTCTCTTCTACCGCAAGACAAGTGGTACCGGAGCGTCAAGTCTAGGTCCAAAATACTTAATAACAGCTTCTAACCTATATGACTCCTGAATAGCTAATCAAATGGCTACCCAGACTATTTGCCCCCCCCCCCCCCCCTTTACGCTGCTGCTACTCTATGTTTATTATCTATGCATAGTCACTTCATATTACCTCAATTACTGACTCTGTACCGGTACCCCCTGCATATAGCCTCGCTATTGTAATTTTACTGTTGCTCTTTAATTAGTTGTTACTGTAATTAAAAAAACATGTTTTTACTTTAAGGGCGCATGTGATAAATACAATTTTATTTGGTTAGATTTCATTTTATTTAATACCAATGAACAGTGAACTCAAAAGGACAACAGACCCCATCTATTGTTACTTGATGCACCATGTCATGCAAAAGGGACATTTATCCGGGCATCAACTCATCCTCCATTTGTTTCCCCCATCTGGCAGCCATAAAGTTTTGAATAATGCCAGCGCTGTCCACCCGCAGGGCAGCACTGGCATGTGTCGCTCACTACAGTCAGTGTAATTGTGCCAGCCCCTTTACTCCCAGAGAGAGAGAGAGAGAGAGAGAGAGAGAGAGAGAGAGAGAGAGAGAGAGAGAGAGAGAGAGAGAGAGAGAGAGAGAGAGAGAGAGAGAGAGAGAGAGAGAGAGAGAGAGAGAGAGAGAGAGAGAGAGAGAGAGAGAGAGAAAGAGAGATAATGAAAGAAAGAGAGAGAGATAATGAAAGAAAGAGAGAGAGGGAGAGATAATGAAAGAGAGAGAGAGATAATGAAAGAGAGAGAGGGGGGGGGAGAGAGAGAGGGGGGGAGAGAGAAAGGGAGAGAGAGAGAATGAGAGAGAGAGAGAGAGAGAGAGAGAGAGAGAGAGAGAGAGAGAAAGCGAGATAATGAAAGAAAGAGAGAGAGATAATGAAAGAAAGAGAGAGAGGGAGAGAGAGATAATGAAAGAGAGAGAGAGATAATGAAAGAGAGAGAGAGGGGGGGAAGAGAGAGAGGGGGGGGGGGAGAGAAAGGGAGAGAGAGAGAATGAGGAAGAGAGAGAAAGAGAGAGAGAGAGAGCGAGAGAAAGCGAGATAATGAAAGAAAGAGAGAGAGATAATGAAAGAAAGAGAGAGAGAGGGAGAGATAATGAAAGAAAGAGAGGTAGAAAGAAAGAGAGAGATAATGAAAGAAAGACAGATATAGATAGAGAGAGAGAGAGAGAGAGAGAGTGAGAGGGAGAGAGAGAGAGAGAGGGGGGGGGAGAAAGGGAGAGCGAGAGAAAACGAGGAAGAGAGAGAGAGAGCGAGAGCGAGAGAGAGAGAGGGAGACAAAGAGAGAGAGAGAGACATACTGGCTAACCTCTGTTTCCATAATGCTACTAGCGAGCAATTTAAAAGCCCATTTGGCAAGATGGCCCCACAGTTCTAATGATGGAGGCGTTTTAGCTCCACTAACAGAGCTGTGTCATTGGGATGCCTCTCTGAGTCACGCTAAGTGATAATTCCTTCTGTTTTTTCTTCTTGTTAGAGCAATGCCAGTGGAACAACAGAGGCATTCAGCGCTGCCCGGAGGGCGACCAGCCCAAAGGATTTTCGATTAGCTATCAGCTTGCCCTTTACTGTGAGTATGACAGTGACAGGGCCAGTGGCTGAGCCATACATTCACAGGTGCGAATTTAGTCCTTGCAGTGTCCGCCAATCACAAGACTGTCAGAGCTGCTGGAAGAAACTCTCGGAGTACTCCATAACACTCATTGATTTTATGATGAGTGAAATTTCCAATCGTTAAAGATGTCCTTTCCTCAACAGAGAGCCATATCATTGTCTGGATCCATACCTTCAAGTGGGTCATCCTTAAGACCTTCACAATGTGATAGGATAACACTGAGAAGACACACAATCACACCAACACACAGATGTATCCACAACACCAACGTACAAGAATATAGAAATGTATTGCATGAAATACACCATGAAAATGTCATTATCTCCAATGAATAGATCCACACTCGCACACAAACTCACACACATGCACTCACACACTGTCACACAAAGCAAATCCATACTGTATGCCGACACAGTGCGGATTGATGGGAGAAAGGATGCAGTAAATTAGCTGGAGATTTGCTAAACGGAAAAACGCCAAACTGTCCCCTATGGCTATTTTCTGCTGAAGCCATTCAGAGGCCCGGGTTTCACTCATTTCCAGTTGAATTGCTGTCCACTTTACATCAAGTACAACCTGGAAACTGCTGCCGAGAGAGGACATGGAGAAAATTACCCTACAGATTGACTGAGACAATGGACCAAGAGGCGACCAGCTTGACAGGTGGACACTCAAAATGAAAATTGGCCTGTCCTACATCACTTAAAGGTCAAGGAAACATAGGTTTATTTGCCCAAGTGGCACTTTTCTTTTGTGATGTTCATGACCTCAGTGTAGGTCCTCACCGCATTAGGTCGTGTAAGACACATTCACCTGAAGAAACCAGTGTATGTTCAAGTATTCTCTTTTTTTTTTGTCATATTGTTTTGGGAAGGTACTGAATTCTGCCTAAGGAGGCTGGTGGTGGTGACTGAATCCTAGTCATGACCACAGGGCAGTTGTGAATCGGGAGAGAGAGACGAGAGGGAGTAGGTATTCAGATAGTAATCCCATTTCCTGTCATTACCCTGTTGTGCCGGCCTGGAGTCTCAATATAATCCCTTTACCTCTCATTATCAACCCTCTTTATCTGAGCCTTTCACTAGCAGGCCCTGTAAGCAGCCCTCTCTATTGTATCATCAACGCAACGCAGAGACGAGCTGAAATATTTCCACCTGTGGCTCTCGAGGGAGAACAAATCCCATTGTCAGTGTACCCAGCAGTGGCCTGTGACCAAAGGAGAACACCAGATTTAATCTGAGGGCTCATCATTTTTATTTTTAAAAGGTGGGTGGTTTGGTGGACGGCTTGAGGATGTGTGAGATAATAATAACAATGGCAGAGGAAGCATTACTACTGTAATTAGGCTATTCTATTTTAGCTGAAACTCATGGTTTTGGGAATGTTACGGTCTACGTTGCTACAACGTCAAATGTATTCTCACTGTCTTTCACAATAAATCCTTCTCCAGTTTTATATGTAGGCCCATATGATATATACACAAACACATCCACCCATTAGCTACCAATCACCCCCCCCCCCCCCCATTCCGTCCATTTAAAATGCCTGTGCACTCAAGGGACACTGCCGTGTTTGGCATACTGCATTGTTGATTTGATCTTATTTATTGCCTGGTGTTAGGCATCCCAACTACGCCTCTCATTTTATTTTAACACATCCATTATGGTTTGGAGGAATCATCAACCCCCCTTCTCTTCTTTCGGTCTCTCTGCGGTCTGTTTGTGTGTGTATAATCATATGTAGATGATTAGGTTGGGAGGACCGCGAGTGGAGGTACACAACAAAAGCACCATGGTTGTCCATACACATCCCGCTCAGACACAGGAATTAGAGAGACCACGAGTCCACGACTTAAGGGAAAGTGGAGAGGCAGGGAGAAAAATAATGAATTGAATTTTGACACAGCGAGGCTTCCATAACAAACGAGCAGTTGAGCCGTTCAATTTTGTGCTCTACCATTTTCACCTCCTCCCCCAAGTGGATTTAGAAAAGTGAATTTGGAACAAAGTAATGGGTTGATTCAATAAACCTCAATTATTTCCGATACCTGTAAGAAGAGCCGTGGTTGAGATCCAGCTCTTTTGCCTGGGGGTGATTGAAAGAAGGTCATTCCTAAAGGCAGACTAGGTGTTCAGCGCGGAGAGGTATTGCCACATACTCACAGTATGTGAATGATGTCGACAGACCTTTCCTTCTCCTCTGTTCTTGCTTCCGCCACCAAGATTTAGACAGGTTCTGGGAAGCAAAAGGGTAGAAATCCCGGCAAACCTGAAAATGATAAATACCTCTGGTTTGTATTCTTACTCTTTTCAGACAGGCCCTCTTTGTGATGGCTTTGTAGTGCTCTATGGAGGAGCTTTAGCTCTAAGCTCACTCTACAAGCTATTCGTTTGTCTGAAATATGGTAATCCGTAGACTTATCTGTGACTACATCAGAAGCCCAGCTGGAGTGTTCAAAAGCCAGTGTTGAGTTAAGAGTGTGTGACGGGTGCCCACTGCGCTGTGTGATTTAATCAACGTTATACCGACCAACTACACAGAGTGAAGTGAAATGAAGCACGGGCAGTCTGCATTGTGAGTGAGTGTGTGCCCATGTGTGAAGACTGCGGGACCCACTATGCCCCGTCAAAAGTTCACATTTGTATCTTTCCATGTACTAGAGAATGTTGTATGAGCTGGTACGGTTCAGTCTGTATGGATACTGTAGGCTGTCGAATTAACCTCCTTTCGCTATGTAATTTCCATTCTAACTCCACGGAACGGTATAGGCCTATTGTTTAACATAAGAGTCCTGGCTGAACGGAGACATCAAAACACAGAGTCAATTCACCTTCTCCAGGAGTTGCAGGGGGTTTGTGCCCTTGAAGATTGTTTAGCAGCCTGTCTAGAATAATATATTTTTTTGTCAACAACCCACAAACCTTCTGAGTTGTCCCACTATCTCCGGTGTTCATTATTTTGTTTTCTAGTTTGTGTTGCTGCAGCAGTCAAGGTTTCCATCTCCTTCACCTTCTTCAGAGAAACACTTTTGAATGCCTTGACACGTTTTCGATAGGGTACCCATTATGCTAATACTTTGCTGATGAGATTATAGTTACAAGCAATGTCAACTTTTGGCACAGTTTTGTTGCCATTACTGACGTACACTGAGTACACAAAACATTAAGAACTTCAATGATCCTGAATTTTGTTTGGAGATGTGGAGATTCTTCCTTACTGTCTGTGGGCTAACCTTTCCCTTCTCGAATGAAAAAGGAAAGTAAAAATGAATGAATTAAGGTTATAAAAATGGACTTCAATCAAATGAGCACTGCATGATGGCCATTTGGAATTCTATTGGGTCGGGAGAAATGGAAAAACAACGGAAATCTCTAATTGGTCAATTAGATTATCAGATCAAACCCCAAATAGCTGATGTATCCCGTAGATACATCCCTCAGCAAAGGAGAGGGACATAAAACAGTATTGTCCTGAGGTAAAAATTATACTTTGTTCCAATGTACAAACTACACTGAGTGTACAAAACATTAGGAACATCTGCTCTTTCCATTACGTAGACTGACCAGGTGCATCTAGGTAAACGCTATGATCCCTTATTGATGCCACCTGTTAAATCCACTTCAATCAGTGTAGCTGAAAGGGAAGAAACAAGTTAAAGAAGGATTGTTAAGCCTTGACAAAACTGAGATGTGGATTGTGTGCCATTCAGAGGGTGAATGGGCAAGACCAAAACATTTAAGTGCCTTTGAACAGTGTATGGTAGTAGGTGCCAGGTGCACCGGTTTGTGTCAAGAACTCAACGGGGCTGGGTTTTTCACTCAACTGTTAGCTGTGTGTATCAAGAATGGTCCACCACTCAAAGGACATCCAGCCAACTTGACACTACTGTGGGAAGCATTGCAGTCAACATGGGCCAGCATGCCTGTGGAACGCTTTCGACACCTTGTAGAGTCCATAGCCCATCGAATTGAGGCTGTTCTGAGGACAAAAGGGGGAGAGGGTGCAACACAATAGGGGTGCAACACAATATTAGGAAGTTGTTCTTAATGTTTTGTACACTCAGTATATATTAATGTCCTCGTTCAGCGACGACTCTGAGAAAGTCAGGATATTACAGTTTTTCAGGTCCCGTTGACAGGACAGTCTCGAACGGAGCTCATCCAGTTTGTTCTCCAGTGACTGCACGTTCGCCAACAGAACAGAGGGCAATGGCGGTCTATTTGTTCACCCACGTAGTCTCGTCAGGATGCCACCTCTTTCTTTTTGCTGACACTTCCTCTTTCGAGTCCGAGGGATTACGGCCTGGTCCGGAGTAAGCAGATCGTCCAGAGTTGCCAACTCATTGAGGTAGACATTTTCATCCAAATCGAGGTTAGTGATCACTGTTTTGATATCCAGAATATGTTTTCGGTCTCAGGAAATGATGGTGGAGACATCACATACTCAATATTAGGAAGGTGTTCCTAATGTTTTGTACACTCAGTGTATTGGCAAATATTGTCATCATCATTACTTGAACAATGCAGAGCGCCGTATAAGCAAATACGCCACGCAGAACGAAAGTAATTGATCTGAACGCCACAGATCTGAACTCCATGTTCCCTGAAGCAGCAACATTATTGTGGTATTGAGTGGTCACCGGGCCATGCCTAGTGTGACTGAAATATTATTATCTACTTTCACCCTAGGGTAAGGTAATATCATCTTTCAGTGGTCCACTGACACAGAGACCAAATCAATGACGGCTACACTACAAATCCAATTATGTTGTTTGGAAAACCTTAAACCATGCTCTCAAATCCTACCGGCAATGGAAGACATTTTGTGTTTAAAAAAAAAAACGAACCCAGCTTAATCGGATAATCTAACTATGTCTCTATACTTTTGGTATAAAAAGCAGTCCACTCACTTTGACATTCACAATTGACAATTTCCAGATTTGTTAGAACAAAAAAAAAAACTAAACCTACTATGCTCCAGATTTTCACAGCAAACAGGCACGCGTCATTTCTCACAATGGAAGGGATCTGTCGACAATAATGCATTCATCCTTTCTCTCCAAGTGAGATCAAACTGCATTCACATCACTGTGTTAGGTAGGCATGTGGAATAATGGAATGCAAGGCATTCTTGTTCATTATTGTGTCTGTGTACTGTATGTCTAAGTATACTTGCATGTGTCTGTGTTCATGTGTCTGTGAGTGTATAAATGCATGCAGGGTTGGGGAGTAATGGATTACATGTCATAGATTACAAAACAAACTGTAACCCATTAAGTTATAAGCAAAAATGTTGTTGGGGCAAAGCTACTACACAACACTAAACAATACATTAATTGCACAACAACAGTGACATACAGTGCCCACAAACTGTTAGGATCTACATAAAGCTGTCCCAACAGCAGAGCTTTATTTTCAGCACCATGGAGTGAATCCTTACCACCACTACACCTGGCTATAGGTGGAGCCTTGTCTGGCAGTGAAACAGTTCATTCAGCCTCTAATTCTCTCTTTCTTTCTCTCTCTCGGAGGACCTGAGCCATAGGACCATGCCCCAGGAATACCTGACATGATGACTCCTTGCTGTCCCCAGTCCACCTGACTGTGCTGCTGCTCCAGTTTCAACTATTCTGCCTTATTATTATTCGACCATGCTGGTCATTTATGAACATTTGAACATCTTGACCATGTTTTGTTATAATCTCCACCCGGCACAGCCAGAAGAGGACTGGCCACCCCACATAGCCTGGTTCCTCTCTAGGTTTCTTCCTAGGTTTTGGCCTTTCTAGGGAGTTTTTCCTAGCCACCGTGCTTCTACACCTGCATTGCTTGCTGTTTGGGGTTTTAGGCTGGGTTTCTGTACAGCACTTTGAGATATCAGCTGATGTACGAAGGGCTATATAAATAAATTTGATTTGATTTGATTTGATTTATTGCCTTTCAAAAAAACATAGCTGATACGGTTAACTTGCTTAAACAAATGTGGTTTCTACTGACGATTGAGATGTGCAAACTATGGCATAAGGGAACGATGTGTGGATAAGAGGCAATCCGTAATTTCGATTAAGACATTAATAAGCGAGCTAAGACGGATGTAGTCAATATAACTATTTATTTAGCACTTTTGAAATGTACAGCGACAGAATTCAGAACATGGGCCGTTCTTACAGTATTCTCCCTGTACACCAAGTCAGAACCGTTGGATAAATAAAGGGGGCACATAAGCAGACAGTGAAAGCTCCTACAAATTTTAATTATGACTTTTCTCTAAAATAGGCTATAGGCTACATGTGCACCACCAAGTCAGAACAATGGGCTAAATTATGATGGGGAAAGGGGACAAATTATTAGGGTGAGGCAGTTGGGCTACTAAGAGCTTACTACAAAACATACACCTAGTATTACTTTCTTAGCTACAGTATACATATCTCCCTGGCATATTACATCATTTATGCAGCAGCTTATGCAATACACTTTTGGACTCACCGTTGTGCTGTCCTCACTTGAACAGGAAGGTGGCGCAGTGGTCCTTCTTGTGGATAAATTGTGTCATGAAACTTTGTTATCAAAGTTGGGCAGCAGGGTAGCCTAGTGGTTAGAGCGTTGGACTAGTAACTGGAAGGTTGCAAGTTCAAACCCCCGAGCTGACAAGGTACAAATCTGTCATTCTGCCCCTGAACAGGCAGTTAACCCACTGTTCCAAGGCGGTCATTGAAAATAAGAGTTTGTTCTTTACTGACTTGCCTAGTTAAAAAAAAATGTTAAGTCTGTCTGGATTTGTGGTGCTTTGTGGTGCTTTCAAGACAACTGGGAACTCAGAATAAAACAAGGTTGAATCATGACGTCAGTGATCTTCAGGTCGGAGCTATAGAAAGAGGCCTGAGTTCCCGACTTGGAATTCCGAGTTGGACGATTTTTCAAAATGTATTTTCCCAGTCGGAGTTCAGATTTCCCAGTTGTCTTGAACGCTGCATAACTCATTCTAGATTGACAGCATGGCCAATTTATTCAACCTTTTCTGGCCCATGGTGCTGCATGTGAAAGTTTATCCTTTTAAGCTAGGAAAAGAGACCCTTAAACCCAGACTTGGACCACACACCCTCTCTACCGAATAGCAGGGAAAGTAAAATAGGGATTACTTTGCAACGCTTGCAGTTAGCCACTGAATTTGCAATTTCCAACTTGTTGTGTAAAGGTTATGTCCAATGGCCTTTTATCTATAATTTATCTTTATATGATAAGGATTGAAAAGGATTTACCCGTAGATTGTCGACGTGATTCATGATGATGACGGCTTGTCTAGCTTTCTAGCTAAGATTTTGAAAGTATGATGTTGACATTGTCAGTCTAATCAAAACCACGGTATGTATTACGTGATTTGACGTTATTTTATCTGTGGCTAATGCCTTGAGCCTTCTTGGATGAGCACTTCTAATTTAAAACTATTGCAGCACCCAAAGGGACTTCAACTTTCTAATAAATTTAGATTTGGCGGTGATGTAGCATACCTATGAGTTACAGAATACTGAGCCAATCACAGCGGAACTAGAGAAGATTACCAACCCCTACGCTCTGTATTTTCTGCTGGCTGCCACTCCACCACAGAAACCACTGAGCTAGCTAGGCTGAAACACCAGCATTTTGGAGCTGCCTTACTCAAGAAAGCAAAAAAGAGACCATGTTTATTTGCGGCTTTATTAACTCAATACATGTTTTTTTATACATTGTTTGCAAACTGATATGTGACACGTATTAATGCCAAAATAACATACAAACAGGCAACCAAACAAGAGGATGGGTTGCCACTGAATCAGATTACAGATACTTTTGAAAAACTAGATGATTACATCTAGGATTGCTTTTAAATTCAGAAAGGATTTTTGTGAAACAATTACTTGACACCTTTCTGTTTTATCAATGACCTTCAAAGTTTACGTTTGTTCTGCCTGAGCGAGTCTGACCACAAATCAGAGACCACTATGATGACACACCAAATGCATTTGATGGATCATGGGAAAAGAGCAGGAATCAAATCAAATCAAAGTTTATCAAAGTGAAATGCTTACTTACAGGCTCTAACCAATAGTGCAAAAAAGGTATTAGGTGAACAATAGGTAGGTGAAGAAAAAAACAAACAGTAAAAAGACAGGCTATATACAGTAGCGAGGCTATAAAAATAGCGAGGCTACATACAGACACCGGTTAGTCAGGCTGATTGAGGTAGTATGTACATGTAGATATGGTTAAAGTGTCTATGCATATATGATAAACAGAGAGTAGCAGTACCGTCAAAGAGGGGTTGGAGGGTGGTGGGTGGAACACAATGCAGATAGCCCGGTTAGCCAATGTGCGGGAGCACTGGTTGGTCGGCCCCAATTGAGGCAGTATGTACATGAATGTATAGTTAAAATGACTATGCATATATGGTAAACAGAGAGTAGCAGCAGCGTAAAAAGAGGGATTGGGGGTGGCACACAATGCAAATAGTCCGGGTAGCAATTTGATTACCTTTTCAGGAGTCTTATGGCTTGGGGGTTAAAACTGTTGGCACTCCGGTACTGCTTGCCATGCGGTAGCAGAGAGAACAGTCTATGACTGTGGTGGCTAAGGGTCTTTGACAATTTTTAGGGCCTTCCTCTGACACCGCCTGGTGTAGAGGTCCTGGGTGGCAGGCAGCTTAGCCCCAGGGATGTACTCGGCCGTACGCACTACCCTCTGTAGTGGCTTGCGGTCAGAGGCCGAGCAATTGCCGTACCAGGCAGTGATGCAACCAGTCAACCAGATGCAACCATGCTCTCAAATTTGCAGCTGCAGAACATTTTGAGGATCTCAGGACCCATGCCAAATCTTTTTAATTTCCTGAGGGGGAATAGGTCTTGTCGTGCCCTCTTCACGACTGTCTTGGTGTGTTTGGACTATTCTAGTTTGTTGTTGATGTGGGACACCAAGGAACTTGAAGCTCTCAACCAGCTCCACTACAGCCACGTTGATGAGAATGGGGGCTTGCTCAGTCCTCCTTTTCCTGTAGTCTACAATCATCTCCTTAGTTTTGGTTACGTCGAGGGATAGGTTGTTATTCTGGCACCACCCGGTCAGGTCTCTGACCTCCTCCCTATATGCTGTCTAGTCATTGTCGGTGATCAGGCCTACCACTATTGTGACGTCTGCAAACTTAATGATGGTGTTGGAGTCATGCTTGGCCATGCAGTCGTGTGTGAACAGGGAGTACAGGAAGGGACTGAGCACGCACCCCTGGGGAGCTCCAGTGTTGAAGATCTGCGTGGCAGATGTGTTGCTACCTACCCTCACCACCTGGGGACGGCCTGTCAGGAAGTTCAGGATCTAGTTGCAGAGGGAGGTGTTTATACCCAGGATCCTTAGCTTAGTGATGAGCTTTGATGGTACTACGGTGTTGAATGCTGAGCTGGAGTCAATGAATAGCATCCTCACATAAGTGTTCCTTTTGTCCAGGTGGGAAAGGGCAGTGTGGAGTGCAATTGAGATTGCATCATCTGTGGATCTGTTTGGGCGGTATGCAAATTGGAGTGGGTCTTGGGTGTCTGGGATGATGGTGTTGATGTGAGCCATTACCAACCTTTCAAAACACTTCATGGCTACAGACGTGAGTGCTACGGGTCTGTAGTCATTTAGGCAGGTTGCCTTTGTGTTCTTGGGCACATGGACTATGGTGGTCTGCTTGAAACATGTTGGTATTACAGACTCAATCAGGGACATGTCGAAAATGTCAGTGAAGACACCTGCCAGTTGATCAGCACATGCCCGGAGCACACGTCCTGGTAATCCGTCTGGCCCCGCAGCCTTGTGTATGTTGACCTGTTTAAAGGTCTCACTCACATCGGCTATGGAGAGCGTGATCACACAGTCGTCCGGAACAGCTGATGCTCTCATGCATGACTCTGTGTTGCTTGCCTCGAAGCGAGCATTGAAGTGATTTAGCTCGTCTGGTAGGCTCGTGTCACTGGGCAGCTCACGGCTGTGCTTTCCTTTGTAGTCTGTAATAGTTTGCAAGCCCTGCCACATCCGACGAGCATCGGAGCCAGTGTAATATGGTTCAATCTTAGCCCTGTATTGACACTTTGACTGTTGGATCGTTCATCGCAGGGCATAGAAGGATTTCTTGTGAGCTTCCGGGTTAGAGTCCCGCACCTTGAAAGCAGCAGCTCTACCCTTTAGCTCAGTGCGAATGTTGCCTGTAATCCATGGCTTCTGGTTGGGGTATGTACGTACAGTCACTGTGGGGACGACGGCCTCGATGCACTTATTGATAAAGCCAGTGACTGATGTGGTGTACTTCTCAATGCTATCGGAAGAATCCCGGAACACGTTCCTGTCTGTGATTGCAAAACAGTCCTGTAGTTTAGCATCTGCTTCATTTGACCGAGTCACTAGTGCTTCCTGCTTTAATTTTTGCTTGTAAGCAGGAATCAGGAGGATAGAGTTGTAGTCGGATTTACCAGATGGAGGGTGGAGAGCTCTGTGTGTGGAGTACAGGAGATCTAGAATTTTTTTCTCTCTGGTTGCACATTTAACATGTTGATGGAGATTTGGTAGAACTTATTTAAGTTTCCCTGCATTAAAGTCTCCGGCCACTAGGAGCGCCGCCTCTGGGTGAGTGGTTTCCTGTTTGCTTAATTCCTTATACAGCTGACTGAGTGCAGTCTTAGTGCCATTATCTGTCTGTGGTGGTAAATAAACAGCCATGAAAAGTATAGCTGAAAACTCTCTAGGCAAGTAGTGTGGCCTGCAATTTATCACAATATACTCTACTTCAGGCGAGCAAAATCTAGAGACTTCCTTAGATTTCGTGCACCAGCTGCTGTTTACAAATATCCATGTTGTCATTCAGCCACAATTCCATGAAACATAGGATATTATAGTGTTGATGTCCCGTTGGTAGGATATTCGTGATCGTACCTCATCTAGTTTATTGTCCAATAACTGCACATTGGCGAGTAGTATTGACGGTAACGGCAGCTTTCCCACTCGCCTTTTCCGGGTCCTGGTCTTCTGTACCTGCGTCACTTCCTCTTGCAAATAACGGGGATGTTGGCCCTGTCAGCGTTTTTGGAGAATGTCCTGTGCTTCTTGCTTGTTGAAGAAAACATATTTGTCTAATCCGAGGTGAGTGATTGCTGTCCTGATGTCCAGAAGCTCTCTTTTGCCATAGGATATGGTTCCAGAAACATTATGTACAAAATAAGTTACAAATAACGCGAAAAAAACACATAATAGCACAATTGGTTGGGCGCCCGTTAAACTGCTGCCATTTCTTCCGGCGCCATTTTATCATAGGCTTTTGTAGGCTACAGTCCAAGCTATGTCTTCCCATGGTGCGACTGCTGTTGGCATCCAAAGATTATCCAACTTGAATAAACGCTTGGAGGTAAGGACGACAGCAGTGGTGTAGCCTACGAATAAAATATGAATATGTAAGGCGTAAAAGCCGGCGTTGTGTATATTACCTTGGAAATAATGGAAGACACAGCCCGCCGAGTCCCTGTGTGGAGTTCACATTTCCAAGGTAATGTAAGGAACGGAGGTGTTTATCCTGCATATACCACAGTTACCAAAGAAAATAATACTAAAGATATTTTTCATTTATTTTAATCTTCATAAGATCATTCCTAATATCATCTTTCGTTTGCTCAAATAAAATACAATTTTATGGGTCACATATACATATTTAGAAGATGTTATTGCGGGTGTTGCGAAATGCTTGTAAAAAGAGAAGCAAAGCAGTCATTTGTTTGATTAGTTTGATATTTATGGACACGCCCCAATTGTTCATTCTATATGTTCCATTGCCATGGTCTTGTCCCTTGCTTGCTAGCTAGCTACGGCTAACACAGTCACGACCTCTGCATTCAGAATAACAGCAAAGACGCTGCATTTGCGTTTGTTTATTGACATTCATTTGGATACATCCATTACATTGAGCTGATGATGCCCGATTGTGACTGGCATAGCTAGAAGAGGAACACTCAACACTGTTCATTACTAGTAGATTGCATTCCATATCAAACGCAATAGGCTAGAAGCTAGCTAAATAGTTTGTTGCTAGCAAACCTGCAAATACGACAACTGAATTAAAAAAATACCAGGAATTGACAGCTTAGCGCCACTTGCATCGTGACTGCAACGAAGGGGCCGGAGACATTCATGTTCATCACTCACCACATTAGGCCAACAGATGTTACATAAAATACATCTTTGCAAAAACAAATCAGCTAGTTAGCTAGCTATGTTTTTCCTCGTTGGACCTGTGTTTACAATGTATCCAATTTCGGTTTGTGTGGTTATTGGTTTAGCTTTCTGTAACTTTGTAGCAAGTAAGGTCTGCATGTCTAGGCGCATATTGCATCATGATTGCAAGCTGTCCCGATATCTTTCCCAACTGTCCCATTATCTGGTTTTATTGTCCAATGTCCATCTACAATGGGTTGGTCAAAACAAGCATTGTGATTGGTTTAGAAGCATTCTAAGCCATACTAAACAAAACATTTAGCTCGGGTAAGCCTATGACAAAAAAAATGGCATATTGTTTTCTGTTCTATTAGAGAAATCACTGCGCATCCACTGTCCTATCAGCCCAGCCAACCAAATCCTCAACTTGATCTCCACCGTAAAAAGCATTTAGACGTTACTTGCTTCTAGCCTAACATTTTCTTTGCAACAATGGGGGTTTGTACGAATGTTGCTGTCTGTTAGCTGTGTAGTTGGCTAGCTCATCTGAACCGTGTCCTGACGAGAGAGCACATTTTCTATGCCAGGCAAAATCACGCATCATTAGCTCATTGTCATGGATGTATCCAGAACAGTTTATACAAACGCAAATGCAACTGCTTTGCTGTTATTCTAGCTGCACGGTTTTGACCTGACTGTGTTAGCCTGTAGTTGACTAGCTAGCAAGCAAGGGATAAGAGTGTTGCCAGGTAGCATGGCAACGGAATATTTAGAACGAACGACTGGGTTGCGTAGATATAGAACCATAAGACTTCATGACTTGGTTGCCTCTGGTAATCTAACCAATAGACTGAATGTCCGACTTGGATAGCAACCATAGATGTGTCGGTACCAGGCCTATATTTTTGTTAAGGGATGAAATAGTAGCCTGTGAATACATTTATCAAAATATATATTTTTTTTCATCGGTAACTGGATGTAGAAAAGCAATTGCATTTTTTTTTTAGCACGGTTGTGCTTATCTACGATACTCAGCTCTGCCTCATAGGAATGACCGTAGACAACTTCGATAATAAAGTGGTTTAGCACGCCCTCACATGTACAATTGCCTTATTCTAGAATGCCCTTCTAACCAATCAGAAACAAGTACTCAACATTTGTGCCTTACGGATTGTGGTTGTTGTGGATGGCTGTTCACATATGTGCATTTTAACACGATAGCCTAATGGTTGAATTAAAGAAGTTTAAGCTGCCTATCAATCATTGTTTTTGCGACCAGGGGTGTATTCATTCCAGAAACCGTTTACCGTTTAAGAATCAAACAGAAGCAAACAGAGCTAAACAAGAGTTTCTATTGGACAAATACAGGTAGGTCCCTCACAGTTTTGTTCCGTTTAAGAAACGTTTTGGAACATAATCGGCGTTATGAATACGCCCCAGTGGACAGACGGTAAAAATGCGCTCTTGCGACAGCTGCATAGTGCAGATCCCAGCCTATGGGATAAAAGTTTGAGTTCATCCCTTCTAAGCTCCCCTGTGGTATTATGCTCCATACTGTCAAATCTAGTTTAATTTAAGACAACCATGAGTGAGGCTTTTAATTTTCTTAATGTAAAATTACCAATCTAGTTTTTTTCACCTACAAATGGCACTTTTCGGTAGTGCTCAAAGCATGCCATTTCAAGAGCAGCATTTATTTTTCAACTCGAAGCAATGAGCCCAATCAGTCCTCCAAAACAACTAATTAGTCCTTAGTTTTTGTGTTATGCTCAGCTAAACCAATTTGATTGATCTATTTTCCATATTTCCACATCATTTTCTTGGAGATCAAGGGGTATTAAATTAATTGGAATGACTGGAAATCTGATAGACTCTGTTCCTGTTGTTTTTAAGTAAAGATATAGCTTAATCATATTATTATCTGCAGTAGAAAGCAATGGGTTAGAAGAACTCTACTTAACCAACCCATAAAGTAAAATACAAGATGCATTTATGGTCGACCCTAACATTAATTTAGCCTGCAATTGTTCAATTGGTAATATTCATTTTTGTCCTCTTGTAATGCCTCCGTTTATTGGGATGAGTCTTGAGTCCAACTGAAAAGTCAAAATTGGCTCTTTTGTAAAAAAAAAAAAATAATGTAAAAAATATATATTTTTGGTTTTAATTTAAGGTCAAGGTTAGGCATTATGGTTAGCAGTGTGGTTAAGGTTAGAGTGAAGGTTAGGGATAGGTTTAAAATATGATTGTAATCTAAAAGCAATCAGATTACGTTACTGAGTTTGGGTAATCCAAAAGTTACGTTACTGCTGAAAAATGTGGACAGGTAACTAGTAACACTTAGAAAGTAATCTACCCAACCCTGCATGCGTCTGTACATGTGTCCTGTGAGAGTATACATGCATGTGTCTGTGTTTATGTATCTGTGAGTGTAGACATGTGTCTGTAGGATGTGACAAATGCAGAGTGAAATGCAGAGAAAGCTTCCTTTCCTGTCAATCTGTCCATACACAAGGGCAGCTTGAGAAGATAGAAACAACTGTCATCTTAGTGTGAGTGGATTCTGCCATATGTCTTCAATCCATTGAGTGAAAATGGCATATATAATTTCCAAATGCCTCTGAGAAGTCCAATGGAAGATTTGATTTCAATATGCAAATCTTTCAAGCCTCAGAATGGGGCCTTAAACTAAAATAAAGGGAAGAACCCCATGGCACCAAGTAGGCTACATTTCAAAAACTCAACTAGTGCCTACTGTACATTTTGCTGCATCCTAAGATACTGGGTTCTTTTACTGAAGACTCGAAGCGTACTTACAATAAACGGAAGTGGTTTATTGAATGTTCTCCTTAACACAGTCGACTGCTCTCTACAGTGTCTTCAGCCCAACTCTCCAATACATCATTGAACCTTTACCGCCCTTGCATCTCGTAATCCAATCACTTCAATGCGAGAACGGAAACCCCATTATCATTTGTTAATTCAAATAACTCAACCCCTGCATACAAATCTCATTGGCTATTTGCAACCGTTTTACATCTAAACTCATTAACACATAATATATTTCTCAATACACCACACATTTAGTAATGACCATGTGTTTAATCATTCATAAATCACTGAATACAATTAATATGAACAATAACTGTGGCCTATAACCCTATGTCTAGCATAGGCTGTACACTTGCAGTATCAAGCAACACTAGGCCTCAAGTAGCTTGAGGACTCATTCTCTTCTTTAAAAATGTAATGCAATATCAATATGACATTGTGCTCACTAAGCCACATGACCTGACCCTGACCCGTGACATTACATTAAAAGAAACAGAATAATAGTAATGTCATTTGTGAGCACTGGGCCACTCAATCCCAAACAGCACAATAGCTACAGTATTATTGCAACAACAAACAGAGCAGGGATCATCAACTAGATTGAGCCACGGGCCATTTTTTTTTCTTGAGCGGATGGTCGGGGGTTGCAGAATATAAATCATTTGTAGACTGCAAATTGACAGCAAGAAGCCAAAACAGATATAATATTTGACTAAAACATAATTTCAAACCGTGCTTAGATTTACATATGATTATGTGTGGGAATACTTGGGAACAGATTTCCTGGTGTTTTTAGTATTTTATGTGAAGGAGTTTTCTGTGAAGTAACACATACAGTACTTAAACCATTTTTAAAAATGACAGTACTTAAACCATTTTTAAAAATGACAGTAACACCAATCTTAGGAAAGCATTCGGCTCAACATCTATTACTTTGCTGCTGCATTTCACAATAAAGCTGGGTGTATTCATATTTACTTGGCTACTTTATTTAGTTTATTTTTATTTGATTTTAGCTAAGTTTCGTGCTGGTATATGAATTAACCTCAGAGGTAATTATCTTCGGTGTGCCCTGTCCTGTGGATAACCCGGCACGTTAACCCAGGCATGTGGAGGGAACATGACGTGCCAAACATGAGGAGCTGTCAGTGCCAAACACATAGAACTAAATACCCACCATGGCATACCACATCTCTGTAACCTTAGGAGCGTCCATAAACACACCAGACACACTCTCTCACCCTCTCGAGATAAACACGCTCAGAAAACATATGTGAGACAGATAGCTAGATACATTCCACTCAAGTGTTTGGTAATAGACACTTTTCGAGCAGCTCCTCGTGTTTTCCTCTCTTGTTACATGAGGTGGTATCTGGTCACATTTACATATTACTCACATGGTCCTACTGACCTTTATCCCACAAGTGATCCACAAGTGTACTGACGTAAGAGCAGCATGTTTTCCTATGGTCACATTTCCGAAACATTACTTTTCATGTTTACAGTGCCTGGGGCTCTCAGACTGCACTGTTGACATTGGTGAGTCAGTCTGTGGTCAATGTCATTCTTAGTGGTCAAGTTCATAGTTACACATAGACTTTGTCATGTTTTTACAATACATATTTGCATGGTTTTCTGGAATCAAGTGGAAAGCTGTTTTCAATTGCTCTCAAAGTTAATGTGTGCTGATGTAAGGTATTGTCATCTTGAGCTGAGTGTAGTGCTCCGTGCGTGCCTCTTCAGGCTAATGTGTGTTGATATATTGGCTGTTTGTGTATGCATGTGGGTTGGATATGCATGTGTTCTTTTAAAAGTAGGCGGAGGGCATATTCCTGCATGTGTTTACTGCCCTACTGAGTCTGAATTTGTTTCCACTAAGCAGAGGCTGTCAGGCTGTCGGCTGGCTGCAAGCACAAGAGCCATTATCAGCCAGCCCCCGCTGTGTGTGTGTGTATATGTGTGTGTGGACTTGTATTACTATCCTCGGGGTACCGGAAATGCCCAAAAGTCCCCACAAGGACAGTAAAACATGGAAAATTCTGTAGAATAGGAGGTAAGTACATGAGGCTCCATTCAAAAATGAATACAAAATAAAAAACAATGATTAATTGATTCTTGATCTCTGCAAGACATGTATTTGTTGCCACAAAAAAAACACCTTAAAAGTATTTCGAGTTACAAATGCATATCAGCAAAAAGAATATTGCAAACAATGTGGGTTCTATCTATGAATCAATCACTATGATTTTGTGTGTAATCCATTATCAATGAAGTGATAAAGATGTTTATTTTCTGGCCTCTGTTTGCCTATCAAAATAAATCAGGCATTTCTATGCATATTTCAGACGTTAAGGCATTCCTACAAGGCTAGACAATCAAATGTGATGTCAGACTGCCCCCTGGAGGACAATCAAGAATAAATACAAAGTGACTTTGGAAAAGGGTGGTTTCTTTCCAAGAGAGAGAGATCATGAGCAGATGAGCTCCTGCATTTTTCAGCATGTTCTTAAACCTGAAAGCACCATCCAATCTGGAACTGAGTGAGTAATGTTAAGTCTGAAGTTATATTTTATATTCAAAAGCTAAGAAGAAGAATACATTACAATGATATACACTGCTCAAAAAGATAAAGGGAACACTAAAATAACACATCCTAGATCTGAATTAATGAAATATTCTTATGAAATACTTTTTTCTTTACATAGTTGAATATGCTGACAACAAAATCACACAAAAATTATCAATGGAAATCAAATTTATCAACCCATGGAGGTCTGGATTTGGAATCACACTCATAATTAAAGTGGAAAACCACACTACGTCGGGCCCTCATACCACCCTCATGGAGTCTGTTTCTGACCGTTTGAGCAGACACATGCACATTTGTGGCCTGCTGGAGGTCATTGCAGTGCTCCTCCTTGCACAAGGCGGAGGTAGCGGTCCTGCTGCTGGGTTGTTGCCCGTCTACGGCCTCCTCCACGTCTCCTGATGTACTGGCCTGTCTCCTGGTAGCACCGCCAGCATTCAAAAGTGACCAAAACATCAGCCAGGAAGCATAGGAACTGAGAAGTGGTCTGGTCACCACCTGCAGAACCACTCCTTTATTGGGGGTGTCTTGCTAATTGCCTATAATTTCCACCTGTTGTCTATTCCATTTGCACAACAGCATGTGAAATTTATTGTCAATCAGTGTTGCTTCCTAAGTGGACAGTTTGATTTCACAGAAGTGTGATTGACTTGAAGTTACATTGTGTTGTTTAAGTGATCCCTTTATTTTTTTGAGCAGTGTATTTTAATTTATAAGGACTGAATGCTAAGATAGGCTACCAAGCTTGCTAGGACAAAGTGATACGACTTCAATTAGCACTGACATGTCAAGTAAGAGGTGTCAAACACTTTTAGCCCAACAATGGCAGGAGAATCAATCAGGTTACCCCAACCAAATGCAGAGGGCTTTGAAGCTACCTCCCGCTGTTCAGAGGTAATTCAAATACAGTAAAAAAATATATATAAGGCAAGTAGAGTGCAAAATGAAGCTCCTCATGGAAAATGAGGCGGATGGCGTGTGACAGAGAACAACCTACTAGAGAGGTGGCCACCCCCACAGAGAAGCTAGCAGAACAGCTTCACCTCAGCTTCTGACAAAAATCTTGACACCACAGCAGAACAGTCCACCCCTGACCACAGCGTTAAAATCACAGCGGGACAGACAAATGAAGAACCCCAAGCCCAGGGAATCTCACCCCTTCTGAGCACCCCCCTGTCAGCCACCCTGATAGCCCTCCTGACAACCCCCCCACACCCACTGAGGACATACACAAGACACAGATTGTACTCCTTATGGACTCAAGTGGGAAATATATACAAGAAAAAAAACTTTTACACAAACACAGTGTCTAAACTCTGGTGTCCAAACACCCAGCGTGCCCTAGACCTTCTGTCTGAGGACCAACTAGGGTCACCCAGCCAAATAATATTACACAAAGGCACAAACAACCTGAGAGCACAGCAGGAAATGGTGGCCACAGCACTCAAGGGAGTGATTGAAATAGCTTATTCTACTCTTCCCAACGCATTTCCACAGCCTTTATGACCAGGTCCACCTATACAAGGCAGCAGTGCCCATCTTCACCCGGACCCTAAAGGACATTGCTCTCAAACGCAGCCACATCATTTCACACAAGAGCACCAGATCAATAGACACCCCGCCCAGACCAGCGAGACACTCTCCCAGACCCCCCCCCCCCCCCCCCCCCTGCTCTGCTCACACTTACTGGCCTGAGGCCAAACCACACGACCAACAACATTGGACACTTTATGGAACACAAAGCCTTCACTATCTCAACCTGGAATATGCAAGGCCACAGGGTCATCTGCCTTTGGCCTAAAGAGCAGGAACCTGGACTTCATCAAAGAAATTGTAAGTACAAAACATTGTCATCCTACAAGAAACATGGTATAGAGGAGGCGGACCCACTGTTTGCCCTCTAGGTTACAGAGGTTAGTATGCTGATTTGGTATAGAGCACTCTTCAATTAATCAAAACAGGAACATTTTACATTTGGCTCAGAAATACCAAAATAATGGTGTTCCAAAAAAGGTCCAGTCGCAGGACCACAAATACAAATTCCATCTAGACAACGTTGCCCTAGAGCACACAAAAAAATATACATACCTTGGCCTAAACATCAGCACCACAGGTAACTACGACAAAGCTGTAAACGATCTTAGAGACAAGGCAAGAAGGGCCTTCTATGCCATCAAGAGGAACATCAAATTCAACATACCAATTAGGATCTGGCTAAACATACTTGAATCAGACATAGAACCCATTGCCCTTTATGATTGTGAGGTCTGGGGTCCACTCATCAACCAAGAATTCACAAAATGGGACAAACACCAAATTGAGATGCATGCAGAATTCTGCAAATATATCCTCTGTGTACAACTTAAAACACCAAATAATGCATGCAGAGCAGAATTAACAAAAGAACTGAGCAAACTAGAATCCTATTTGGCCCTAAACAGAGACTACACATTGGCAGAATACCTGACCACTGTGACTGACCGAAACTTAAGGAAAGCTTTGACTATGTACAGACTCAGTGAGCATGGCCTTGCTATTGAGAAAGGTCGCCGTAGGCAGACCTGGCTCTCAAGAGAAAACAGGCTATGTGCACACTGCCCACAAGATGAGGTGGATACTGAGCTGCACTTCCTAATCTGCCAAATGTATGACCATATTAGAGACACATATTTCTCTCAGATTACACAGATCTACAAACAAACCCGATTTTAATAAACTCCCATATCTACTGGGTGAAATACTACAGTGTGCCATCACAGCAGCAAGATGTGTGACCTGTTGTCACTAGAAAAGGGCAACCAGTGAAAAACAAACACCATTGTAAATACAACCCAAATGTATTATTTTCCGTTTTGTACTTTAACCATTTGCACATCATTACAACACTGAATATATACATAATATGACATTTCAAATGTCTTTATTCTTTTGGAACTTCTGTGAGGGTACTGTTCATTTTTATTGTTTATTTCACTTTTGTATATTATCTACTTCACTTGCTTTGGCAATGTTAACATATGTTTCGGAGGGAGGGAGGTAGAGAGATCCTGCATTTTTCAGCATGTTCTTTAACCTGAAAGCACCATCCAACCTGGAACTGATGTTGAGTCATGTTTAGTCTGAAGTTATATTTTATATTCAAAAGCCAAGAAGAAAAATACATTACAATGATAAGCGATGATAAGAGAGACAAGCGTCAAAAAATATTAGATTGTTATCTGGGGCATGTCAGAGCAGAAACTATATCCATGAAGTCTAAGGAACTGTCCGTAGATAGAATTGTGATGAGGCGTATATCTGGGGAAGGGTATAAAACAATTTCTAGAGTGTTGAAAGTTTCCAAGAGTCTCCATCACTGGGAAATTGAAAAAATATGGAACTACCCAGCCTAGGCTGTCCGACCAAACTGAGCAACTGGATAAGAAGGACATTGGTCAGGGAGGTGACCAAATACCCAATGACCACTCTGACAAAACTACACAGTTCCTTGGCTGAGATAAGAGAACTTGCCAGAAGGACAACAGTATTACGCTCCATCATTCAATGCTGTTTTTTCCTACCAGGAAATTGAGACCCAACGTATCATTCCTAGCGAACACTGAGGGGTAGTATTGAGTGTCCCTCCCCTCTGTCTACATCACATATTTTCTGGTATAACATTCGGCTACTTCGCTTCTACTACTTGCATGCTTCCTTTTTTGTGCTTTTTATTTCGAGATTTTCTAAGCACGTACGACAATTGGGTACTTGTTCCAAAACTGCTAACGTTACGTGTATGATCTGTGTAGTAATATAATTCTAATCAGAAATCCATTTGCATTGCTAGTTATATCCTAATGTTAGCTAGTTATCATTGAACCTAGTTTGTTAACTTTAGCTACCTGCAGATTCATACTACAGGTATGACAATGTTTGTATTGGTAGTAGTACGAGTTGGGATTATGCTGGTTCATTGTTTAGCTAGCTAGCTACATGTCTAAACAAAAGACTCCACTTCAGTCAGATTATTACATGACACATCAAATTAGCCAAGTGTGTCTGGGGGGGATTGCGGCCATCTATTGTATTTCATGAACATGTGTACATGTATAGACAACAGTGACCTATCCACTTAGCTAGATGTGGCTGGGGCGTGGTTATAGCATTTTCTTCACAAAACACATCAATTTAGACAAGTGTGTCGGGGTACGTCGGGGTACATCTAATAGTGATAACATATGTATAAAATATTTTTCTGGACAGTTTCTGTTTTTGATATTGCTACTATTAAAGTGACCACTTCACTGTACCGTTTACACCTTCTGTATCCTGTGCTTGTGACACATTTTATTTGATAAATAACGTGTGTTTACCACATGGCCTCACGTGAATCCTTAAAGAGATGGGTGGGGCTAAGGCTGAAGAGGGTGTGAACGATACTGAATCGGTGAACACAAAGAAGAGCTCTCCAGTAGTTTTACCAAAACATTCAAGGGCCATTTTCTCAAATGTGGGGTTACAAGTTTATCAACTTTCAAAGTGGAATTACTTTCCCATTGTTCCTAATCTGCAGTGTATGATATACCATTTTCTAGCCGAGGCGGTCGGTCACATACAGTGCATTCGGAAAGTATTCAGACCCCTTGGCTTTTTCCACATTTTGTTTTGTTACAGCTTTATTCTAAAAATGATTCAATCATTTTTTCCCTCATCAATCTACACACAATACCCCATAACGACAAAGGGAAAACAGGTTTTTAGAAATTGTTAATTTATTTTTAAAAAACACAAAAACAGAAATACCTAATTTACATATTCAGAGCCTTTTTTATGAGACTGGAATTGAGCTCAAGTGAATCCTGTTTCCATTGATCATCCTTGAGATGTTTCTACAACCTGATTGGAGTCCACCTGTGGTAAATTCAATTGATTGGACATTATTTGGAAAGGCACCCATCTGTCTATATTTGACCCGATTCAGGATACTAGGCATATGTCGCAAGTCACGACTTCACAGTAGAGCTGTTTGAACATAAACAATAGTTTTTTTTACCAAAATGCGTTTTTTGGCAGAAATTCCTTTTCGAACATGTGAACTTTCATGTTCCTTAATAACAAACTTGTATGCCATCTGTAAAATGAATAAAATTGTTAAATTACGAGCCTAGTTGGTTTAGCCACAGAAAAAGTGAGCAATATTCCCGCTAGCCATGATTGGCTGAGATAATGAGTGTGCTGGACATGCCAAGAGATGAGTTTGGATTGATCTTCCACGCGTCTGTCTATTGAAGCTGGTCAGTATGTTTAGGTATTCGTGTTGAACACGGCTTTTAAAAAATGTATTGCGTAGTAAAACTGCATAAACCTAATGTCAAGTTAAAGTATACTGTTAGCTAGCTAACTTTAGCTGGCTGGCTCGCTAGCTAACGTTATGTGTATGCTCTCCACTTTCTGGAGGACCGAGTTTTGAAATCGGTGGAATTTGAGTATGATAGCTAAGGAGATGGCGAAAACACCAGTCTGGATTACATCAAACTAAGGGTAACCATGCATGGCATCGGACAGGAGATGCGTCCAACCATGATGGATTTAAAAATATATATTCATTTTATTTTTTAATGAACACAACAATACAAAAAAAGCTGAAAAATACAAACAAGAGTACATAAACCTAACAGACAGGGCTATTACATATCAAGATTCATTTTCAATTTGTAAAATACTTCTATGGTGCGTATTGCTTTTTTGTTTCATCATTTCAAAATAGAATTGAAATATTATCTTAAATAATGTGAAGAGTGGTTTGTTCTCTGCCCACTTCATTTTATGGATAAAGAATCTTCCGTGAAAGATAAACAAATTAACAATGAAAGTTAAATCAGGGTCCATATCCTTTGGATCAAAATAAAACAACATCAGAGTCTCTCAAATTAAAATAGTCGTTTCTTTTAAAATAAAATCTTCTAACTCACTCCAAAATCTTCTGACATAACAACCATCCCAAAATATATGGTCAAGAGTTTCTGGGTCACAACCACAAAATACACATTTGTTATCAATAGCTATTTTAAATCTGTGTATAATAAAGGTCTTTACAGGGTAGATTCTATGAATGAGTTTGTATGATACTTCTTTCACCTTATTAGATATACAATATTTACCAGACAACAACAACAACTTTGTTCCAGTTCACTTGTCCTAGGGCTGCATTCCAGTACATTTTAGCAGAGGGAATAGTAACATATTGATATAGTTTCCTTATATACATGTTATTACATTTATAGTTGAAAATGTCAATTCCTTCTAATTGTATTGAGGCTACAAAATCATCAATAGTTGCACTTGGAGTATTGTTATATTTTCATAAAAGAAGAATAGCACCTTTAGGGATAGCTCTAACAACTCTTTGATACTCCTCAGGAGTGAATGTAACATTGTGTGTTCTCATAAATGCTGGATAATCATACAGTTGTCCTTCATTGTTCATTAATGTGATTGGTCTCCAATTGTCTAACATCATAGAATCTTTGTTTGGTTTGGGTATTACAGAAATGAGGCCTTGTGTCATAGAAACAGTCAGGACCCCTAAATCAATTGCCTCCTTAAATACATTAAATATAAATTCAATAATATCCTCCTGAAAATATTTATAGAATTCACTGATGCCATCATTCCCTGGAGATTTGTTCTCTTTTAACTTGCTGATGCATTTTTTTTTTTTGCATTTAATTGATAGAAATAATTTCATCGCAAGACCTTTGGAAGTCTTCATTTATGAATTTTGCATAGTCTTTGACAGAGTCTAGAAAGGCAGATATGTCGCTAGTAGGACAGGCATTACTAGTATATAAAGGTTACCATAGAATTCTGAAACATATTTTAAAATATCTTTGGGGTTATCATTTTCTTTGCCATCTATATTAAGCTTATGAATAGATGTAAATTCAGAGTTTTTTTCTTTCTAAATTGTAAAAGTATTTTGTATTTTTTTCACCTTCCTCCAACCATCTCCTTCTTGATCTTACCAATGCCCCTTTTGCTCTCTCTTCATACATCCGGTCCATTTCTAGTTGTTAAGAGAATAACAGACCCTTTCCTTCTTCATCAAGGTCCTCCATCGAGATTAGAGAAAGTGTTTCCTTAAGATTATCTTCCCTCAATCTTTTAAATTCAGCAATTTCTTTACCTCTCTTCTTGGCTATTTGTCTTATTTCACACTTCCTTAATTCCCAACATTTCCCATAAGACTTAAATAGTTGGGCTTTCCTCCAATCGTCTTGTACAATATCTTTGGCATTCATCTTGAAACTATCATCTTCCAACAGTCTACTATTGAGTTTCCAATAACTCCGATTCGGTTTAACTTCAAATCCATTCATATTTAAAGATAAGAATATAATTTTACGATCAGTAAGAATTGATACCTTGACTACAATATTATCTAATGAATTAGAAATCAACCAGAAGTCAATTCTTGACTCTCTGGACGTGTCCTTGTTACTCCAAGTGAAGTCCTTTTTATCAGGACATTTAGATCTCCAAATATCGACTAATCCAAGACCAAGACAGGTTATTAAACTCAGGATTAACAATGCTGGATCTGTTAGGCGGGGGATATCTGTCAATCCTCACATTAGATACAGAATTCAAATCTCCACCTAAGATCATTTTAATATCCTGAAATACACCTATAACTCTATTAATCTCTTTTTCAAATTCTTGAAATAATATCCTGTTGTTATGTTTGTTGTTGGATGCATAAATATTCCCTGATAAAAACATTTTCACTGTTGAAATTCACTGTTAAAATAAACCAACGTCCAGAGTGGTGAGTCTTACTACTGATGACCATCCCTTCAACAAGATGTCGTTACCCCATTGATTTTTTCAAAAAGATAGATCGGAAGAACAAGCATTAGTCTCTTGTAGAAAGTAAAAGTCTGCATTAAACCGTTTGCAATACAGGAAAATAGCCTTACGTTTGAGGTAATTACGAATACCCCTGATCAAAGAGATAAAGACAAACTTCAACCAACAACCTTGCTATGCTAATATAAGCTTTTCCTAAGGATATGTAACTCAAAAGGATTTCCATCCCATTATTAACCTCTCCAACAAAAAAACATTGGTCATAAAGTTACCAAAATATTCTTACTCCCACAAGTGGGAGACATTGACTAGACTTTACAATAAGCAGTTATTCACATATAGTGCGTGTTTATTTTACCAGTTTTCAGGTCAGCTTTTTCTCATTCAAGTGTTTGTGTACATTTTTTATAATAAAAGGCTGCTTTTCACCTGGCAATCAGTTTTTGGCCTGACAGTTCGGTCCGAGTTAGACTCTGGCTCTTTCTCAAATGTTCTGATTTGGCCGCATTTCTTTCGCATCGATGATCACTTGCACCGATAAAAAAAAACTGTTTTCCCTGCCTTTCGAGCTGCAGCCATCTGCCACAGTTTCTCTCTTGTCACTTTGTCTGCCGAGGTCAGATCCTCCGTGAACCTCAATTTCTGCTTGATGAGGAATTCACAATTCTTCGCTCGCCTCCAGAGAAGATCCTGTGTAGATATGTTGGTGAACCGGATGATGGTTGTCCTCAGTCTTGATCCTTGAGTCTTCCCGAACGATGTCTACATTTTCCTGAAGTTTGGTTTTTGATTCGGGAATGACAGCTCCACAGATGTCAACAACTCTGCATTTGATGTCCTCACCCACCTGCTCTGGAATTCCATGGAGCCCCAGGTTCCACCTGCGCTGGTATCTCTCCGCCTCATTCACCTTTTGCTCGAGTTCAGCCACCTTCTTTTCATTTTCCTGGCAGATAACTTCCACTTTCTTCATGTCACTTTTGAGGGTTTTCACTTCTCCAACGATGAAGTCAACGATGAAGTCAGTTTCATGGCCTCAATTTTCATCATATTCTCCCTAACCATGTCCTCCAAGCCATTTGATCTAACTTTGCTGTCAAAAGCATTACAATATTGTTTTGCATCTCAATAAGTGACATACCCTCTTGGCCTCTCATCAAATCAAATCAAATGTATTTATATTGCCCTTCGTATATCAGCTGATATCTCAAAGTGCTGTACAGAAACCCAGCCTAAAACCCCAAACAGCAAGCAATGCAGGTGTAGAAGCACAGTGGCTAGGAAAAACTCCCTATAAAGGCCAAAACCTAAGAAGAAACCTAGAGAGGAACCAGGTTATGTGGGGTGGCCAGTCCTCTTCTGGCTGTGCCGGGTGGAGATTATAACAGAACATGGCCAAGATGTTCAAATGTTCATAAATGACCAGCATGGTCAAATAATAATTAACACAGGCAGAACAGTTGAAACTGGAGCAGCAGGTGGACGGCCAGGTGGACTGGGGACAGCAAGGAGTCATCATGTCAGGTAGTCCTGAGGCATGGTCCTAGGGCTCAGGTCCTCCTCCGAGAGAGAAAGAAAGAGATAATTAGAGAGAGCATACTTAAATTCACACAGGACACCGGATAGGACAGGAGAAGTACTCCAGATATAACAAACTGACCCTAGCCCCCCGACACATAAACTACTGCAGCATAAATACTGGAGGCTGAGACAGGAGGGGTCAGGAGACACTGTGGCCCCATCCGAAGTACTCCAGATATAACAAACTGACCCTAGCCCCCGACACATAAACTACTGCAGCATAAATACTGGAGGCTGAGACAGGAGGGGTCAGGAGACACTGTGGCCCCATCCGATGACATCCCCCGGACGGGGCCAAACAGGAAGGATATAACCTCATCCACTTTGCCAAAGCACAGCTCCCACACCACTAGAGGGATATCTTCAACCACCAACTTACCATCCTGAGACAAGGCCGAGTATAGCCCACAAAGATCTCCGCCACGGCACAACTCAAGGGGGGGTGCCAACCCAGACAGGAAGATCACATCAGTGAATCAACTCACTCAAGTGACGCACCCCTCCTAGCGACTGTATGAAAGAGCCCTAGCAAGCCAGTGACTCAGCCCCCTGGGGCTTGACTGGAGTGCCGGGGTCGAAAGGTAACGGCCTGAGCTGGGAACTGGATGGGCGCAAGTTGTGAGCATTGTTGTCCGTGCTAACCACATTTTCATCACCTATTGCAGTATTTCCCCCCACAGTTACATTCTGAAGAGGAGTACCCACAATCACACCATCTTTTGTGGTTAATCGTCCATCTGATGATCTCTCCACTTCTTTCCTTTTGGTTCTGGTCATGGAAGTTTCCATGTACGTTCGACAAGCTAGTATTTGAGCTAGCTAGCTTATCTGGCTATCTAGTGTTGTCGCAAACTTAGTTTTAGAGGTGAATAACTTGCAGAAAGTAATCAATTACATTGGTAAACAAACTAAAACATATTCATACGGAGTTTTATGATCGTAGAAATTACCAAATGGTCATATTTGGATAAGGAAATCCAATAATTCCTTCAGCTACCAAAACAAATTATCTGCACTGACCGCCATCTTGCGCGCCGTCCCACATTTTCAGATATTACACGTTTCTAATTTAGACAGAAAGCGGTTCATTTCAAGTGTACTGTTAGCTATCTAATGTTAGTTGACTGGGTCGCTAGCTAACGTTAAGTGCATGATCTTATTCTTCATATCCCAAACACATTTGCTTGACTAGTTATAGCCATAGAACCTGGTTGATTAGCTATCTGCAGATTCATGCAGGGTAGTAATGTCATGAGTTGTGATTATGGTCCATTGTTTAGCTAGCTTGCTACATGTCTTAACAAAAGACTCAACTATGCAAGTATCCATTTCAATAGAATGTCACTGCAATTGTTGATAGATGTACTAGCTCGTAAATTTGCTCTGGCTATCTACTCCGATTTCAGACCACAGGTAAGATAGTCTAGCTAGCTACTTTTTCAGATATTATGCGTTTCTAATTTTGACAAAGTATTTTCATTTTAAGTTAGTGTACTGTTAGCTAGTTAGCTAACGTTAGCTGGATGGCTCGCTAACTAACGTTACGTCATGTGTCGGGATTCATTGTTTACCTAGATAGCTATCGGGCTACATTTTTTAATAAAAGACTCTTGTCTTAGTGTGCCAGAGCGCAGAATAACTGATTCATTTTTGAACGCTCAACACCCGTTGAATATGTCTGGTGTCAGTAAACGTCAGCAACAAAGTGTAATTCAATTGTTGCCACCAGCACAGTTACAGTCACCAATGCTCTGGACAACAAGAAAACAGCCAAACCAGCTCTGCTAGGCTGAGTAAAATGGTCAGAGTTGCCAACTCCTCAGTAGGAAAGTAGCTATTGGCTGTCCTAAAAGTCGCTAAATGACGTCATCGGCTAATTTGCATAATTGGCCATGTGCATGTAATTGTGGTGGAAGCAGTAGGAGAGAGGAATAACATTGCGGGAGAGACAAAAAAGTGAGTAAAAAACACCCTAAATATGTTTAGAACTACAAATGAACTTTCTTCTGTCAATTCTTGTTTTTTTTCCCCCAACCCTCCTCCTTTATCCGGGCTTGGGACCGGCAAAAGTGACCCAAAAGAGACACTCTGGCGGAGTTACTCAGTTTTTAATTTTATTACTTAGTTTTTTAGCTTAGTTTTCTTAATTTGGTTTGGTTTTTAACCTTATGGTCCACTTAGGAGCCTACAACAAGTCACAGTAAAACATGAACATTTTTAACCATAACATTTTTTTTTTTTTGTATACAATCTAAACTTTAAACCAAAAAGAGATCATAGAAAAAACTGTCAATGGCAATGTGTGAAAATTATGGTAACTAGTCTTGGCACTAATTCAGGTTAATATTTTTTTTTTAATGTAAGCCAGGGCGGGATCAGCCAGCAGCTGCGATTCATTTGCAGTCTGGACGTGGAGGGGTGAACATCTCCTGCTCTGACTGCAGTGCGAGGACTGGGCCGCCTGTGAGTGCTTTAGGACGGGGGTGAGGCCCACGGCAGCACCCGCTCCTCGTTGAGAAGAGTAAGAACGATAAGTGCTTTCACATCAGTCTCTGAAAGTCTCCAATAACACTAGAAAAAGTCACTAGATTAGTCACTAGTCACTTTTTTGAAAATATGTCGCTAGAGTTTGAATACTCGCTAAATATAGCGACAGTTGCTAAATTGGCAACACGGGTGGGGTGTTCTCTCTCTCTCTTTGATGTCTGGAAGTAGCTGGCAAGTTAGTTCAGAACGCTCGGATCAACCCGTAAAAAGATGGGTGGGCTAAGGCTTAATTGGGTGTGAACAATGTTGAATGGGTGTAGACAAAGAGGGCTCTCCAATAGTAATACCAAAACATTGAAAGGCGGTTTCCTCAAAAGTGAGTTTACAAGTTGATCAACCTTCAAAGCAGAATTACTTTCACATTGTTTCCTCAAATGCAATGTCTGATATATCATTTTGTAGCTCTGAGTCTCTACTTTTAGAAAACAGAAAATTAGAACAAAATTTAGAAAACTGAAATTCAAATTTTGCTACATAAGACCAAATCCAGGTTGTGAGTCACATATAAGGCCCCACAGTTGCTAGTGCATGTCAGAGCAAAAACCAATCCATGAGTTCGAAGGAATTGTCAGTAGAGCTCTGAGACAGGATTGTGTCGAGGCACAGATCTGGGGAATGGTACCAAAACATTTCTGCAGCGTTGAAGGTCCCCAAGAACAAGGTGGCCTCCATCATTCTTAAATGAAATAAGTTTGGAACCACCAAGATTCTTCCTAGAGCTGGCTGCCCAGAAAAAAGTGAGCATTTGGGGGAGAAGGGCCTCGGTCAGGGACTGGGATACTAGTCAGGATTGAGGGAAAGATGAACGGAGCAAAGTACAGAGAGATCCTTGATGAAAACCTGCTCCAGTGCACTCAGGACCTCAGACAGGGGTGAAGGTTCATCTTCCAACAGGATAACGACCCTAAGCATACAGCCAACACAACGCAGGAGTTTCTTCAGGACAAGTCTCTGAATCTCCTTGAGTGGCTCAACCAGAGCCCGGACTTGAACCCGGTCGAACATCTCTGGAGACACGTGAAAATAACAACCTGACAGAGTTTGAGAGGATCTGCAGAGAAGAATGGGAGAAACTCCCCAAATACAGGTGTGCCAAGCATGTAGCATCATAGAGGCTGAAATCACTGCCAAAGGGGCTTCAACAAAGTGCTGAGTAAAGGGTCTGATTACTTACAACCACAGTTGTTAGGTTTTTTGAGAAAAAAAACAACAAAAAAAACAAACATTTTTGCTGTGTAGATTGATGAGTGGAAATAAGACTATTTAACCCATTTTAGAATAAGGCTGTAACGTAACAAATTGTGGAAAAAGTCAAGGGGTCTGAATACTTCAGAACATCATAAAACAGACCTCTGTCCTTATTGTCTACAGCTGGACACTCGCCCATGTACCAAAGCAGGAAGGTTTCCATTGAAAGACCACTACACATAACACAATGTTCTGTAAATGTTGAGGGTCTAGCCTCCAGAAAAGAAAGAAAAAGAAAACCAGGATGAAATTGTCAGAGACTTCAGTCAGCCAAGTCATAGACCGTTTTCTCTGCTACCACATGGCAAGTGGTACCTGAGCGCCAAGTCTAGGACCAAAAGGCTCCTTAGCAGCTTCTACCCCCAAGTCATAAGACTGCTGAACAATTTATCAAATGGCCACCGGACTATTTACATTGCCCCCCCCCCATTTGTTTTGTACACTGCTGCTACTCGCTGTTTATCATCTATGCATAGTCACTTCACCCCTACCTACATGTACAAATTACCTCTAACCTGTAACCCTGTACACTGACTCAGTACCGGTACCCACTGTATATAGCCTCGTTATTGTGTCACTTTTTATTTGGTAAATATTTTCATAACTCTTCTTGAACTGCACTGTTGGTTAAGGGCTTGTAAGTAAGCATTTCACGGTAAGGTCTACACTTGTTGTATTTGGCGTATGTGACAAATAAAGTTGGATTTGTCATTATAGTACTCTTTATTGTGATTTGTAAAGTGTGAATAAGAAAAACAACAAGATCTAAACAGCAAAAGCAAGGGTGTCCCTCACAACATGACAAACAGTCATCAACCAGAAGAAGAGAAGGTATTTGTGCACGTTTTTTCAAACCACACTCCAATATTTACTGTAGGGTGCCACACGTGATAACAGCATCCTGGAAAGACACTTAACCTGTTGATGTGAGTAAGTAGTCCTTGAGGTTATAGCAACTCTGATTGCCCTTTCTGTCGACCTGTTTCTTGGAACCTGGAAGTTGGTGGCCCCTTGTAACACCTGTCTCCACTCTCCTGGAAGCAGGTCCCCAGTGGGTGTGGAGTGGTCAACAAATGTGGGGTGGATGTACCGCGTTGATGAATCTGTGTTGTCAGTGTCTGTGGTGAAAAAGTGATTATGGAAGGCCACACAGGCATTCACAATGGTCTCAGCTTTCTCTGGGGCAACCCCAAGGGCTCAACCCAGGATCCTCCATCTTGCAGCAACGATACCAAAGCAGTTCTCTGAAACTCTTCTGGCTCTTGAGTGGAAGTAGTTGTAGATCTTCTTGGCTTCTTCAAGACCAGACAAACCATTGACTAAAATAAGTGTTTCAATTACTATTGAACAGGAACATATAGGCTATCAAATATGTACTGTAACAACTGTGTATGCTTTGGACATAGGCCCCCATTCTCTTATTGGGATGCCAGATCACTTTCATGTGAGACATATCATTACAACGTCTATATTGGTATAATTTTCCCATCATATGTATGTAGTCACATATATTTAGCGTATCTTACCTGGATATGGTAGGTACCTTGCATCGCAGACTGCCATCAGGATCATTGAGAAAAAGCCCTTGTAGTTGTAGTAATCGCTGCCCATCGATAGCTCCTGCACAAAACTGATAATTCCAACGATCCCCAAAATCTCTGCCGATTTCTGCCCATTGTGCCACGGAGGGATAAGCAACGAATTCCTTTTTTTAGGACATGCCAAATAGCCTGGCACACTTCCGTGACGATGGTACAAACTGTTGAGATTGCTAGCTTATGTTATAACTCGCAGCGATACTCTGATGTGCGCTGCCACTCGTCAAAAACCGAAGGGTCACAGACAGCCTTTCCGCAGCACTTACGGGCAAGCTGTGAGTTCTCCTGTGTGAGATGTGAGGGGCAAGCCGCTGAAGTTGTAGTTGTAGCCTCTGAAGTTGTCAAATCTGCCAACCAACATCCAAAAACATTGAAAATGCCTTTCTTCGTCAGTGGTTTGCATAGGTTGGACAAGAGATGTGTATTCTCCATTGTCCCCTCTTGTATTGTTCAGTGGACGAACTTGCCATTTTCTCAGTCTTTTTCCCCCCTCCTGAGTAGTAACAGCAGTACAAGCTATTTCTGTTCAAGCTCTAGCAATTGCAAAAAAATATGTTTGCTACTGTGGCTAAAAGTTGTGTCGTAAAGCAAAGAACACCAGACTAGCCTGACATGTATCTAGCATTTGTAAAAAAGCATATAACACCGGATCCGGAAGTTCAAAAGTCATCACTAGCTTGTCAAAAAGAGTGCTTTGGCCCCTCTTGCTTGGCAAGCTACTCTGGATCCCCAACCCCCATAGTGGATATACACTACACAAGGCGACTTCCTTTCTGGGTGGAAATTAAAAGATTCCGCTGCCCCCCCCCCCAAAAAAAAACGACCCCACCCACGTGCATGCACACACGTAGATCAATGGAGTGGAGCTTGTAGCCAGCCGCCTTAACATCATCCCTACCGTGAGTCATGGTGGTTGCAGAATAATGCTATGGAGATGCTTTTGAGTGGCATGGACTGGGAGACAGGTAAGGATAATGGGACCAATGAATGGATCAAAATACAGGCAAATCCTTGATGAGAACCTGCTTCAGAATACAAACGACCTTAGACTGGGCAAATATTTATGTTCCAACAAGACAATGACCTCAAGCATACAGCCAATGTAATGCTGGAGTTGCTTCAGAATGTGAAAGCCCTTGAGTGTCCCAGCCAAAGCCTAGACTTGAAATCCCATTGAAAATCTGTGGAAAGACTTGAATATTGCTGTTCACTGCCGCTCCCCATTTGATTTTGATAAAATGTATTCGGCTCCCCATTAGCCAAGACCAATGGTGACAGCTAGTCTCACTGGGTCTGACACATAACAAAAAATATATTACATACAACATACTTTACAATTTACATACATTTAAAAACATTAACATGTAGCGTGTGTGTGTGTGTGTGTGTGCATCTATCAGTTACACATACATGTCAGTACATAGACACAACAAGTAGATCACATGGGGGAGAGGCGTTGTGCCATGAGTTGTTGCTTTATTTGTTTTTTGAAACAAGGTTTGCTGTTCTCTTACACCAAATAAGATAGCCATGAGTGCATGGAACTCCTTTATATGTATAATACTGTATGTTTCCTTGAATTTGTTCTAGACCTGGGGACTGTGAAAAATAACCCTGGTCGCATGTCTGAAGGGGTAAGTGTGTGTGTCAGTGTTGTGTATATAAGTTGACTATGCAAACTATTTGGAATTTACAACACAATGTTCTTACAAAAACAAGAAGTGACGCAGTCAGTCTTTCCTCAACTCTTAGCCAAAAGAGACTGGCATGCATAGTATTAATGTTATCCCTCTGATTACAATGAAGAGCAAGACATGCCGCTCAGTTCTGGGTCAGCTGCAGCTTAATTAGGTCTTCATTTGCAGCATTTTACCATAAGACTGGACAATAATCAAGATAAGATAAAACTAGAGCCTGCAGGACTTGCTTTGTGAAGTATGGTGTCAAAAAAGCAGAGCATCTCTTTATTATGGACAGACCTCTCCCAATCTTTACAACTACTATAAAGTGTACAATCTAAGGTAACACCAAGTAATTTAATCTCCCCAACTTGTTCAACAGCCACACCATTCATAACCAGATTCAGTTGAGGTCTAGAACTTAGGGAATGATTTGTACCAAATACAATGCTCCTACTTTTAGAGATGTTCAGGATCAGTTTATTGCTGACCACCCATTCCAAAACTGACTGCAACTCTTTGTTAAGGCTTTCAGTGACTTCATTACCTGTGGTTGCTGATGCGTATATGGTTGAATCATCAGCATATATGGACACACATGCTTTGTTGAATGCCAGTGGCACATCATTGGTAAAAAAAAAAAAAAAATAGTAGAGGGCCTAGAAAGCTGTCCTGTGGTATACCACACTTTACATGTTTGACATTAGAAAAGCTTCCATTAAAGAAAACCCTCTAAGTTCTATTAGATAGATCGCTCTGAATCCACGATATGGCAGAGGTTGAAAATCCATAACACATACAGGTTATGGTTAATAATATCAAAAGCTGCACTGAAATCTAACAGTGCAGCTCCCACAATCTTCTTATTATCAATTTCTTTCAACCACTCATCAGTCATTTGTGTCAGTACAGTACATGTTGAGTGCCCTTTTCTATAAGCATGCTGAAAGTTCTCAGGTAATTTGTTTGCCAGGAGCTATGTCATTATTGATCGATAACAATAATTCTTCCACCTCTTCCACACTAACTTTACAAAATTCAAACTTACAATGCTTTCATTATTAGTTTTTTATGCATGAGTACGATGGCTCACTGTTCGTTGTTGGCAATTCCTTTCTAAGTTTTCCCACTTTGCCAATGAAGTAATCATTCAAATAATTGGCAACATCAAGTGGTTTTGTGACGAATAAGCCATCTGATTTGATGAAAGATGGAGTTGAATTTGTCTTTCTGCCCATAATTTCATTTAAATTAATGAAGTTTGTTTTCCATCATTCTTTATATAATTGATCTTGGCTTCATAACTTAACAGAGCTTGAGAAAATCTGCAAGGAAGAATGTGAGAAAATCCCCAAATCCAGATATGCAAAGCTGATACAGACGTACCCAAGATGACTCAAATCTGTCATCACTGCCAAAGAAGACTTGTGTAATTGAGATGTTTCTGAATTTAATTTTCAATGAATTTGCACAAATTTCTAAAACCATGTTTTCATTTTGTCATTATGTATCGTCTGAGTTACAACATTTTTTTAATCCATTTTGAATTCAGACTGTAACAACAAAATGTGGATTAAGTCATGAATACTTAAAAAAATATATTTCACCCCCTTTTTCTCCCCAATTTCATGGTATCCAATTGTTGTCTCATCGCTACACGGGCTCAGGAGAGGCGAAGGTTGAAAGTCATGTGTCCTCCGATACACAACCCAACCAAGCCGCACTGCTTCTTAACCTGAGAGAAACACTGTGCACCTGGCAACCTTGATTAGCGTGCACTGCACCCGGCCCGCCACAGGAGTCGCTGGTGGGCGATGAGACAAGGATATCCCTACCGGCCAAGCCCTCCCTAACCCGGACGACGCTAGGCCAATTGTGCGTCGCCCCACGGACCTCCCGGTCTCGGCCGGTTACGACAGAGCCTGGGCGCGAACCCAGAGTCTCTGGTGGCACAGCTGGCGGTGCAGTACAGCGCCCTTAACCACTGCGCCACCCGGGAGGCCAGAATACCTTTTTGAAGGCACTGTATGTTGCATCACTTCTTCATTGGTATTGCTGTCACAGAAATGCAGGGCTCTGAAATGAACCGATGGAAATTTTTATGTGAGCAGATAGTTAACAGAACACCCTCTACTTGGTGCTACATTTGAATAATTGCTCAAAGACAAAACCACTGACTTTTATAGCCAGACACATGGTTATAAGCTTTTATTTTGCTTGTCAGGGAGATTTATTTTGGTCATTCATTGTGACAGACATTTTGAGTCCTCCTAAATCATTGAGGACCTTAGATATCAAGCTTTAAATTATTTATACATTTTTATATGTGATTAATGGTGTCAATTACGGCACTATTCAGTATACAGAGATTAGATTTTTTTTTAGCATCCAATTACATTCTGCTCTTAGTTCTACCATAGTTCTTGGGATACTGTCTGTAACCCTATGACTAGGGTTCCAAAATTGTTATTCGGCTGTCCCAATAGGAGAACCCTTTTTGGTTCCAGGTAGAAAGAACCCATTTAGGTTCGAGATGCACACACGTTCCTTTTTAATTTAGTAGACAATTATTCCTACAGATTTGCAGTCCCTACAGTTGTGTATTGCTCATTCAATGATCAAACCCCAACTGTGGTATTATTAGCTGTCTGTTCTAACCAACTGAGCTAACTCGCCCCCAAGCAAGTGTAAAAACCTGGAGGACAGAACAACTAAGTCTAAAGAAGAGCAAAGGTCAGTGAAGCCCAGCAGAGCTGCAGAGGCCGAGGGCCAGTACATATCAAGTGAATTAAAACTGATGTGTGACCTTCACAAAAACACATCAGAGCACAACAGTAAAGGAGAGCTCTAATTCCCCAGGTATCCCCTGGGTAGCCTAGCTACTGTGGCAGCAGGCAAAAAGGGCCAATGTGAATTTTAAGAACAGTCAAATCAATAGTCAAATCATGACTTAATTCTCACTTCCGAGGGCATAAACCAGAGTACAATAATGTAGTATTTAAGGTAAAAAAAAGAAACAGGCACAAGAACACAAGTCAGTCAGCTAGATAAGCAAAACAGGGGTTGAGTGAAGACGCTGAACATCTTTTGAGGGCCTCCTTAATAATATTTGCTGGAGTACATTGAGACTTCCTAAACTAGAAGAAACACACACGTGCATTTAACAAAGGAGAACAGGTATCAGGGGAGCAGAAAGCAGAAATAACATAGGCTTAGTGTACTTTATTGCCCAACAACAACCTTTCGATAATTCACTGAAAACAAGTTTTAAAATAAAAAAGTTATGTAAAGTTATGTAAAATTACGTTTATGTGCATTTCCTATTAGGTGTAGTAACGTAACACTGCCGTAATACATTACTGCTTAGTAACAGCATAGTAACTAATAAAAACAGATGTAGATCCCAGATACTACACTCCTCCCCCATAGTGTTTAACTTCCAGAGAACAAGGTAAATATGTTAGGGAACTGCTAATGCAATATCTGAACAATGCATTTTTAGTCCAGCACAGATCCAGGGGACTTTTCTGCCCCGAAGATGGAGTTTGTGTCCTAATAACTAACCCAGGTAATGTCCTTTTTCTTTCCTTTTAATAAGGACATATTAAAGTGTTTGTTTGTTTTACTCTCTGTTACCTCCTTAACCAGCTCAACTCACAGGTCAAGCTTCTGAGGTGCCCTTCGCTGTCGAATAGGATATCTCCGCTCCTCCTGGGCTTCCGGTGGGGGGCCAGGTTCGGGTGGAAGGTCAGGCTCTGTCTCTCCCGTACGTCCACAGTCAGGAGAATAGTCCTGGGGGTCGTTATTGTTCTTCTTCTCTCGGCATGTCTCTGCTGGGGCGTTAGACTTTAGCAGATGATCCACATGAACGTTGACCTGTCGATGACCAATTTGGACTTGGTAAGTCAAAGGTCCTCTGCGTTGCAAGATCACACCTGAGTTACACAGGCGCTTGGGGTGTCTGAAATCACGTACCATCACCCTCTTTGAATTCTCTGACAGTCTTTGAGTGTCTGTCATGAGCCCTCTTCTGCTGTAGCTGGTGCTTTGCCACAGTGCTCGACAAGTCTGGTTTCAACAATGTCAGGCGGTACGTGGTTGGCGTTTCAGAAACAGTTAAGCTGGTGTACATTCCGTTACTGTGTGTGGTGTGTTACGGTAAGTAAACAGGAACCGGGGAAGCCTTTGGTGGTGGGTGGGCACAGACTGAACCTCGAGTCTAGTCTAGTCCTTCTTAAAGGTTTGCACGGCTCTCTCCGCTGCTCCGTTTGATGCCGGATGGTAAGGTGGTGACAGGATGTGCCTTACTCCGTTGTTCTTGAGAAACATTTCAAAATCGTTTGACGTGAAAGGAGGGCCATTGTCCGATACGAGCTCCTTGACTAGTCCAAAGGATGCAAACAGGTGTCTGAGAAGATTGATGGTCTTCTCAGCTGTGGTCAGTTGAGTAGGGAACACTTCCATCCACTTGGAATGGACATCGACAACAACAAGGAAATGTTGCTTGTCAATCTCGGCGTAATCCACATGGATGCGTTCCCAAGGTGTAGCAGCCCAGGACCATGGATGAAGAGGTGCAGCAGCAGGCTTGTTGCGAACAGCTTCACAAGGTGAGCAGTGGCCTACATGCTGTTGAATGTCCTGATCCAGTCCAGGCCACCACAGATAACTGTGAGCGAGTGCTTTCATTCGAGTGATTCCTGGATGTCCCTCATGCAGGTCAGATAGCAGTCTCCTCTGGAATTTGTGAGGTACCACCACCCTTGAGCCCCACAGAACACATCCTTGATCAGTGGACAACTGGTCTTTCTTGTCGATGAATGGACGAAGGTTATTGTCATTTACGAAGGTTGGCCAACCGCCTAATGTTAAGTCCAAGACTTAGCACTGGGTCTTTCCTTATTTCCTCTGCTATGTCTGAAGCAGATATGGGCAGTTCGTCAATGAGAGAAATCTGGAAGAATGCTCTATCATCTTCACTGTCTGAGTCACTATTGCATGGTAGTCTTGATAGTGCATCGGCATTTGGGTGATCACTGGATCGTCTGTACTCAATCTCGTAGTCGTAGGCTAACAAAATCAGAGCCCAACGTTGCATTCGAAGTGCAGCAAGGGTTGGTATAGCTGATCCAAGGATGGCCAACAGAGGCTTGTGATCTGTCAGCAGTTGGAACTTCCTTCCGTAGAAGTATTTGTGAAACTTCTTTACTCCGAATATTATGCTCAGTGCTTCCTTCTCAATTTGAGCATAATTTTTCTCACTTGGTGACAGAGTCCATGGTGCAAACATGATGACGGCTCCCACTCCGTATGGAGATGCATCACACGTGAGTATCAGCTTCATCTCTGTGTTGTAGTGGGCAAGCCACTTGCTCTTTAGCAGACGCTGTTTGCAAGTCTTGAATGCTTCTTCGCATTGTGGGGACCAATTCCACTTTGTATCGGCCTGCAGCAGTTGGTGAAGCGGATGCAACAATGTAGACAAGTTTGCCACAAACTTTCCGTAATAGTTCAGGAGCCCCAAAAATGACCTCAGCTCTGAGACATTTGTGGGTGCTGGTGCGTTTACGATTGCTTCCGCCTTGCTGTTGGTTGGGTGCAGGCCTTGTGCATCAATCTTGTATCCGAGATACTCCACTGAGTCCTGGAGGAACTCACACTTGCTGCGTTTCATTCTCACTCCATATTTCTCCAGTCTTGACATCACTTTGTCCAGCACTACAAGGTGCTCTCCAATGGTTGGTGCTGACACGAGGATGTCGTCCATGAAGCACACAACATTGTCTGTACCGTCCAAGATCTAATCCATTGTTTGTTGGAATATCGCTGGAGCTGTCGAGATTCCATAGGCCAAGCGATTGAATCTGAATTGCCCCTTGTGTGTATTGATGGTTAGATACTGTTCTGACTCCGGATCCAGCTTCAGTTGCTGATAAGCGAATGCCAGGTCCAGCTTACTGAAAACCTTCCCACCAGCTAGAGTGGCAAACAGATCTTCAGCGTTTGGCAATGGATATTCCTCTGGTAGTATGCAGCGATTTACTGTGACCTTGTAGTCACCGCACATTCTGACGGTCTTGTCTTTCTTTGGGACTACAACAATCGGAGCGGCCCAGTCGCTCCTTGCTACTTTCGTGATTATGTTATTCTTCTGTAGGCGGTCCAGTTCCTTCTCTACTGCATCCTTAAGAGCATAGGGAACTGGACGTGGTTTGTGAAAGATAGGCTTGGTTCCTTCTTGCACTCTGACTTTTGCTGTGAAGTCTTGTATTTCACCTTAGCCATCTTTGAAAAGTTATTTGTGCGTCTCCAGCATGTTAGTGAGTGTAGCCTGACTCACTGGTTTGTCATTTCTCAGACTGAAGATTTCTCCCCAGTTCAACTTGTTTTTTTGTAGTTTCTGCCTAGCAAGGCTGATTTTTCTCCTTTAACAATGACAAGCGGTAGCGTCCACACCTTCCCCTCATACCGAACTGGTACCTGGATCTGCCCTAACACAGGAATAGTGTCACCAGTGTATGAAGAAAGGCGGATGGACGCTGGCTGAAGAGGGCACTCTTTCAGTTTTTCTTTGTAGAGTCTCTCTGAAACCAGAGATACAGACGCTCCGGTGTCCAGCTGCATTTTTACTGGTTTTCCCGCTAACTCCATGTTGAGATAGATTCCATCTTTTTGTTGTTGAGCTGTGTACATTGTGAACAGTTCCACTACTGTTTGTTGTACCTTCCTCTTCTTGTGCTGCGTCTGACACTTTGTGCTCTCTTGCTGTGCGTTTCGAGGCTTTACACACTCTCTGTAAATGTCCAACCTTTCCACAATTGTGGCACTTTTCATTTTGGAAACGACATTCACTGTGCTGATGATTATTTCCCCCACATCTGTAGCAACTTGGCTTAGACCTTTGAGATGTGGGCTGCTTTGTTCTTGTGTAACCTTGAGGACGGGACTGAGAAAAGTGACTTTTGTGAGCCTTTTTCACCACGTGCATCACTGACCTTGTGAACACCTTTCTGACGTTCTGCATGTCCCGATAGCTCAATAGTATCCCTGTGGGCAAGCTCGAGTCCAAGTGCTATATCACAGGCTTTCTTAAAGGTCAGGTCCTTCTCTGACAGAAGCCATCTGTGATATGCTTCACCTGTGAGACCACATACAAACTTGTCTCGGAGAGCATTATCAAGAAATCGTGCAAACTCACATGTACTTGCAAGCCTTTTCAAAGCAAGGATGTAGTCAGCCACGGTTTCACCTTGACTCTGGTGACGTTGGTAAAATCTGAAACGTTCTTCAATGAGAATTGGCTTAGGCTTGAAATACCTTGAAAGAGTTTCAGTCAGTTCTGCATAGTTCAACTTCTGCATAGTTCAACCCAAAACACTGAGAAATACATCTGCTTTCTTTTCATCTTTGATTTCATTTGCAGCCAGTCAACGCTCAAAACGCTCCAAATAGGAATCAAAATCCTCTTTTGTAGCCTCAAACTCTGGTACTCGACCAATGGTTGCCATTTTCACAGTTAATTGTTCAGTTTCCTTATTCCTTGTATTCCTTAATTTTCTGAATTTTCATCTAATTCTTCACTTCAGACGTTTCTGCAATTTCTTCATTCACTGCACTCATTTGTAATAATGTTCACACCATGTTACGTTCCTGCTTCCTTTTTTTTCTTGACAATATTTCTCCAATGAGATCGCCTAGTTTCAATGGGTTCAATGACAGTTTTTTTAAAATTATTTAACCACCAGAGGGCAGTGTCGCTATTCTGGACTCCAATAGTCTTGCTACTTGGCAGCTCATGTATACTGTACCGACTAGCAGTGCTTAGCCTTCTCTACTGGCGAAAGAAAATAAAAAATAACTGACGAATTACATAATTATTGAGTTTCATTACTCACGCAACATTCTTCCCTTCAAGCAATGTCCGTTTATGTAGTTTAATCCCATCCTCGTCGCCACTGTAATATTTGTGTTGTGGAGAAATGACCAGGCAGGAGACGGGAGTACAGTTAGTTTTTGTTTAGTCAAAACCCCTCGTACTCTACAGTTCGCGGCACCCCAGTGCGCATGTGCATTTCCTATTAGGTGTAGTAACGTAACACTGACGTAATACATTACTGCTTAGTAACAGTGTTGTTACCGACCCTTACCACCTGGGGGCGGCCCATCAGGAAGTCCATGATCCAGTTGCAGAGGGAGGTGTATAGTCCCAGGGTCCTTAGCTTATTGATGAGCTTTGAGGGTACTATGGTGTTGAATGCTGAGCTGTAGTCAATGAATAGCATTCTCACATAGGTGTTCCTTTTGTCCAGGTGGGAAAGGGCGGTGTGGAGTGCAAGAGAGATTGCATCATCTGTGGATCTGTTAGGGCGGTAGAAGGCCAGCATCCCGGAGTTGCCTCTTCACTGTTGACGTTGAGACTGGTGTTTTGCAGGTACTATTTAATGAAGCTGCCAGTTAGGTACTTGAGAGGCGTCTGTTTCTCAAACTAGACACTCTAGTTTACTTGTCCTCTTAATCAGTTGTGCACTGGGGCCTCCCACACCTCTTTCTATTCTGGTTAGAGACTGTTTGTGCTGTTCTGAGAGGGAGTAGTACACAATGTTTTACGAGATCTTCAATTTCTTGCCAATTTCTCGCATGGAATAGCCTTAATTTCTCAGAACAAGAATAGACTGATGAGTTTCAGAAGAAAGTTTTGTTTCTAACCATTTTGAGCCTGTAATCAAACCTACAAATGCTGATGCTCCAGATACTCAACTAGTCTAAAGAAGGCCAGTTGTATTGCTTCTTTAATCAGCACAACAGTTTTTAGCTGTGCTAACATAATTGCAAAAGTGTTTTCTAATGATCAATTAGCCTTTTAAAATGATAAACTTGGATTAGCTAACAACACAAGCCCCATTCATGCTAATCTATTTTCCTACAAACAGCAGTGCAACAACACTAAATCAATGATGAAATCATTTTTGCTTGTCTTTTTTGTGCATTTGTGAACATCTGCATTCAAAGGACCGGAGCATACATAAACACATACCTCTCCTCATCACGCCCTGAGCAAACTGAGGAGTAGAAGCATGGCTCCCGTTGATGACATCACAACATTAACACAATTTAGAAAATAAATACACTAAAATAGTGGACTCTTGAAAGTAGTGTAATACATCTCAAAATAACCTTAAAATAATACATAAAAATAAACATGAGGGCTTTTCGCTGACATACATAAAGTATATTTTACACCTGTTACGTGTTTTTTTTATTCTGATTTTTCAGTCACCGATCCCGTAAAACGCCCCCATACAGAAGACGCCTTCCTCCAATGACTCTTATATGTAATGTAATAAATAGTAATGATCAAGGGCTAGGTTTAGGGTAGGGATGTCTCAAGGATCCCAGATAGCACGAACCATAGCCTCTCTCTGGGCTACGTCAGTGTTGCAGGCCTTAGCCGTGGTATACTGATCATATACCACACCCCCTTGGGCCTTATTGATTAACTTCTCTGGGATATGTGGGACGGTAGCGTCCCACCTCGCCAACAGCCAGTGAAATTGCAGGGCGCCAAATTCAAAACAACAGAAATCTCATCATTAAAATTCCTCAAACATACAAGTATTATAAACCATTTTAAAGATAACTTCTTGTTAATCCAGCCAGAGTGTCTGATTTCAAAAAGGCTTTACGGCGAAGCACACCTTTTGATTATGTTAGGTCAGCGCCTAGCCACAGAAAACCATAAGAGATATTTTCCAAAGAAGGAGATGTGTCACAAAATACATAAATAGCGTTAAAATGTATCACTAACCTTTGATCTTCACCGGATGGCACTCCCAGGACTCCATGTTAGACAATAAATGTGTTTTGTTCGATAAAGTTCCTCTTTATGTCCAAAAACCTCATTTGAAATTGGTGCGTTATGTTCAGAAATGCATTGTCTCAAACAAACATCCGGTGAAAGTGCAGAGAGCCACATCAAATTACTGAAATACTCATCATAAACATTGGTGAAAGATACAAGTGTTAAACACACAATTAACGATAAACTTCTCCTTAATGCAACCGCTGTGTCAGATTTCATTTTTTATTTACGGTAACAGCACACCATTCAATTATGTTAGGTCAGCGCCTAGCCACAGAAAAACAAACAGCCATTTTCCAACCAAGGAGAGGTGTCACAAAACTCAGAAATAGCGTTATGAATATTCACTTACCTTTGATGATCTTCATCGGAATGCACTCCCAGGAATCCCAGGTCCCGAATAAATGTTTGTTTTGTTCGATAAAGTCCATAATTTATATCCATATACCTTTTTTTGTTCTTGTGTTTAGTTCACAAATCCAAATTCACAAGGCGCAGGCACTTAGTTCAGATGAAAAGTCAAAACAGGTCCATTACAGTTCGTAGAAACATGTCAAACAATGTATATAATCAAACTTTAGGATGTTTTTATCATAAATCTTCAATAATATTCCAACCGGACAATTCCTTTTTCTTTAGAAATGAAAAGGAATGGAGCTCGCTCTCACGGACGTGCGCGTGACTTAGCTCATGGCATTCTGCCAGACCCATTAGTCAAACAGCTCTTAATCGCCCCCCCTTCATAGTAGAAGCCTGAAACAAGGTTCTAAAGACTGTTGACATCTAGTGGAAGCCTTAGGAAGTGCAATATGACCCCATAGACACTGTATATTGGACCCCCCCATAGGGAATGCCAGAGGTCCAGACAACAGGCCCTCCGATTTGACACACTGATCTCTATCTGATAAGTAGTTGGTGAAACAGGCAAGGCAGTGGAGGCTGTGGAGTCTGCCGATGAGAATATGGTGATTGACCAGAGTCCAAAGCCTTGGCCAGGTCGATGAAGACGGCTGCACAGTACTGTCTTTTATCAATGGCGGTTATGATATCGTTTAGTACCTTAGGCATGGCTGAGGTGCACCTGTGACCAGCTCGGAAACCGGATTACACAGCGGAGAAGGTACGGTGGGATTCGAAATGGTCAGTGATCTGATTATTGACTTGGCTTTGGAAGACTTTAGAAAGGCAGGGCAGGATGGATATAGGTCTGTGACAGTTTGGGTCTAGAGTGTCGCCCCCTTTGAAAAGGGGGATGACCATGGCAGATTTCTAATCTTTAGGGATCTCGGACGATACGAAAGAGAAGTTGAACAGACTAGTAATAGGGGTTGCAACAACGGCGGCAGATAATTTTAGAAAGAGAGGGTCCAGATTGTCCAGCCCAGCTGATTTGTATGGGTCCAGGTTTTGCAGCTCTTTCAGAACATCTGCTATCTGGATTAGGGTGAACGAGAAGTTGGGGAGGCTTGGGTAAGTTGCTGCAGGGGGGTGCGTAGCCAGGAGGAAAGTGTTATATAAATATTCATACACATAGCTCATATAAACAAAGACATTCCGTCGTAAGAACACATACACCCAGCCATAAGACTGACCCCCTCTTCCTTATATAAACACACATCTCATCTCCCTCTAACTGGCCGGTCCCAAGAGCAAAGAACTTTTGCTGTGCACCAATGGGGCCCGCTCTGGCTAGAGCAAGGCCCGCCTCCAACCCTCCGACCAGTCAAGAAGACCGAAACGACAAGACTCCACCTACTTTATTCTATGTATAAAAATGTATGTAACCATTGTATAGGCCTCTTTTTCACCTGGCTCCTTGACGAGTTATGTGAACTAGGTCCGTGCACGTAAAACTGCGGGACAAGATATCTCTGACTCATTAAAACTGTCTTTTGTTACAACTGAAATCCACTCTGTCCAGCGTCCGTGATTTGGTCTCAACTCTCCAGTATTTGAACACTAACAAATTGGTAGCAGAGGATGGTTGTTCTTGAATTCGATCTATTATAAGTTAGTGTGAGAGGACGAGACTGATCACGGCTAAAAAATCAGACGGAAGAGTGACTTCCCCAGCCATTCATCTTGCCTCAGGAAATCTGATCGGAGCGCTCTATATAAAGGTGAGCAGAGCCCGTTATATCGAAATCTGCATATTGTATTATAGCCTAAACCAAATTTTGATCAGAAAGTACTGGGCGTGAGTATGAATCGGTGCCCAAATTTTTACATAAGAACCTAAGACATTGATCGGGGAGATCTTGTTTTGCTCGTTTTTATTTTTTATTTGTATTTTTATTTTTTATCAATTGGCCTATTATTAGAAGTGTAGTATGCATGTAAAAGTTCCTATTAAATAAGTGCTTACTGTTTAATTGGTTGTGGCTTAGAAGTGTAGTATGCACGTAAAAGTTCCTATTGAATAAGTTCTAAACTGTTTAATTGGTTGTGTTTAGAGATTTAGTTAATTAATAGATCGACTGAATCTGCATGTAAAAGATCCTATTGAATGAGTTGTAAACTGTTTAATTGGTTATGTTAGAGGTGTAGTCGAATAGATATAGGATATGTAAGTTTGGCCTTCCACAAGACAGAGATCGGGAATGATGTGGCTATTGCACATCAAACAATAAACATAATATGAACCAGAGTTGACATTCCATGATTTGGAGATGGGGGAAATTAAATTGAAAGAAACGTTTGTCGCGGAGTAGGTTGGGATACGTAACTGGGCTATTAGGCACACAAAGCCACCTTAGTATCGAATGGCCGTGCAATTTTGATTGACAGCAGCCGGGCTGGAATACTGATTTTCGTTTTTTTCATTCCTGTTGATATTGCCTAAAGTTTAAAATTATTCTGACAATTGCTATAGAATCGCTCGAATTTACTGATATAAGTTCATAAAGGAATTTACTGAATTGTTTACAGAAAGTATTTAAATAATTCACTGAACAACTCTTAGTTGTCTAGAAATTCTATCTATATTTCCTAAAGAGCTAGAATTACTCTGAAAATTGTTATAGAACCGCATATATTCACTGATATATTGTTCCAAAAGGAAATCGCAGAATCATTTATAGAAAATACCTAAACGAATCGCTGAACAAATTCAAATAAAATACCGGTGAAATACACACGTGGCGGGCGTCACATACTGATAACCCCCTTTGTCTCGACCAGGGACAGGCTAAGCATGCAACGATAGAAATAAACACCACATAGTAAGGATTGAATATACCTAAATAACGCATTATACACATTATCAGACGACTTAGATAAAATGTCTGCAGCCATCACGCCCAAACAAATGATTGCAGTAGAAACTCAAGACCAAGGGGAGCAGCCAGATAACACTCAGATCGTGGCACAGACTGTCTCTCAGATGATCCAACAGCAGGCAGCCCCACCACCTCATTACCCTCCCCCACAGCGGTATATCCTGCAACGGAAACGGGCTCGACGGGGTCCCTACACTGGACAACACAGAGGGGGAAACTACCAGTGTTTTAACTGCGGAATTACCGGTCATTTTGCCAGAGATTGCATGAAACCACTCTCCCCGCAGCAACAGCAATGGAGAGAAAGAGGAAGAGGACGTGGAGGGGCACCAGGAAGAGGAAGAGGACCCTCTCCTAGACACATGCAGCAGGAGCAGCAAGATTACAACCAACCCTCCCACTTCAACACCTGATCACCCAGTAAGAATGATGAGGATGCCACTCCTGCCGATGACCACACTGTCTGAAGCCCAAGAAGTGTACTGGCTAAAATGCCTACCCACAGGGCCTGCCACCCTCACATCCAGTTTAAGTTCAACCAACTGAAAGCTCAAATCTACACTCTGCACCCATATAAGACTCCCCAAGCTGAGATCCATTGCACACTCAATGCAACAGAAACTGATGACTGCCTCTACACTGCAGACTGGGACGAAGACATGATGCACCTGACCCCACCTATCAGGTGTTGTACCATTGGGTGTGGCCCAGAGGGGGTGGCAGCACCGGTCATCCTACGATCAAGGAACCTCCATGCACCCCTGGCCTGGACGGCTGAAGCATCAACAGCCATAGCACTCCTGAAAACAGATCTATCAGCGGCAGCAGCTCTGACTGCACCTGACTACAAGAACAAGTTCCATTTGGATGTTTCTGGAAGGGAAGGATTCACCTCATCCGTCCTATTCCAGAAACAAGAGGGGGAGAGAAGGGTCTTGATGTACTACTCTTCAAACTTGACCACATTGAGGTAGGACAGTCAACATGCTCCAGATACGTTGCTGCAGTAGCAAAAGCTATTGAAAAAACAGCTCACCTCGTGATGTCACCCTTCAATCAGCCATCATCCCTCAACCAGCATCGGCCAAATTAGCTGAAATCATCGGATTGACGCAGGTCCTCAGAGGAAAAGGAAAGACTGAATATCTATACAGACTCAGCCCATGCCCATGAAGCAGGCCACACTGATAGACCCAGAACTTTTATGAGAAACACATGGCCCCACACACGAAGGCAAACTAAAGACCCTCCAAAAAGGCCTCGCACATCTGGTGGCACCCTCACATAAAAAATATGACTGACTTATTTTATGACGATGATTTATTTTGTGACGAATGCAATGGTTGTGACAGACACAACCCAAAGAAACCATATCAAACACCAATGGGCTCATACGTAATACCTAATGCATGTTTTCAGGATATTAGTATAGACTACACCGACATGGGCCCCGAAAATGTATCTAAAGGCAAACTCTATCTCCTAGTCATAGTAGATAGGTTCTCCAAATGGGTAGAGGCAATACTAACAAAAGGGGAGGATGCTAGGTCAGTCTTTAAGTGGCTACAAACCAAACTAATACCCAGGTATGGCATCCCAAGACAAATCAAATTTGACAAATGGCTTACATTTAACAAACACCTGAGACAGGTGGAAGAAAGATTTGGCATAACCCACAGATTTGGATCTGTGTACAGGCCCCAATCCCAAAATCTGGTGGAACGTCAAACCAAAAGCAAAAGCTAAGATAGCTAAAGTATGTGCCTCATGGGATAATGACTGGTAGAGTCATGCATGGTCCACCAAGGGAGGGAGGTCATATGCCCGCCCTTGATGTACAACAAAGTGTAATGTCTAATTATGTGAAAAAACTGATGGTTCTCTCTGCAGCACTCTCTACCCAGGTTCACAAGGTCCAGGAGGGGGAGCTGCCGGGGGACACGCCACTACTGAAGGTAAAGGTTGGTGACTGGGTGTGGGTTACAGTCCACAAGAGAAAGTGGCTGGAACCCAGGTGGACTGGACCGTACGAAGTGAAGGAGGTTACTTCACACTCAGTCCAGGTCAAAGGTAAATCAGGCACACCTTGGCACCGCCTTACACATTGCACCCCAGCCCCAATTCCTTCTAGAACACTGACTGAAGTCAGAGCTGATTTGAGCGGCCTAAATTCGATTCCAAATGAAGACACTCCTTCCTCAGGTGATGCGGCATCAAACTCCGCCTCCCCTGAGAAGGGAACCTCGCCCAGTTAGAGGGAAATTTCTCCCTCTCTGGGTGAGGCTGGGGATATCTGGTCCCTTATTTGTGATATTCCTACTGATATTTGGAGTAACCCTAGGACTTTCACATGGTTAATTGAACAACTATTTCACCCTGCCACATCACATACACCAACCCCTACACATGTCCCTAACTCCTTTCCTGATATCACTCCCTCCAATCACTCCCGTCCCAAACGTAGCACTACACCTACAGACCCACCATGCAAACCAGACAAGGTTAGGAGCACCACCTTATGTATACCCACGATTGCAACCGCCACCTTTCTGCTATAGTTTTCACGTCTAATAGACGTGAAGAGGGGGATTTGTTATATAAATATTCATACACATAGCTCATATAAACAAAGACATTCCGTCGTAAGAACACATACACCCAGCCATAAGACTGACCCCCTCTTCCTTATATAAACACACATCTCATCTCCCTCTAACTGGCCGGTCCCAAGAGCAAAGAACTTTTGCTGTGCACCAATGGGGCCCGCTCTGGCTAGAGCAAGGCCCGCCTCCAACCCTCCGACCAGTCAAGAAGACCGAAACGACAAGACTCCACCTACTTTATTCTATGTATAAAAATGTATGTAACCATTGTATAGGCCTCTTTTTCACCTGGCTCCTTGACGAGTTATGTGAACTAGGTCCGTGCACGTAAAACTGCGGGACAAGATATCTCTGACTCATTAAAACTGTCTTTTGTTACAACTGAAATCCACTCTGTTCAGCGTCCGTGATTTGGTCTCAACTCTCCAGTATTTGAACACTAACAAAAGCATGGTCAGCCGTAGAAAAATGCTTATTGAAATTCTCGATTATCGGTGGTGACAGTGTTACCTAGCCTCAGTGCAGTTGGCAGCTGGGAGGAGGTGCTCTTATTCTCCATGGACTTTAGAGTGTCCCAAAACATTTTGGAGTTAGAGCTACAGGACGCAAATTTCTGTTTGATAAAGCTAGCCTTTGCTTTCCTGACTGACTGCGTGTATTGGTTCCTGACTTCCCTGAAAAGTTGCATATCGTGGGGACTATTCGAGGCTAGTGCAGTCCGCCACAGGATGTTTTTGTGCTGGTCGAGGGCAGTCAGGTCTGGAGTGAACCAAGGGCTATATCTGTTCTTAGTTCTACATTTTTTGAAAGGGGCGTGCTTATTTAAGATGGTGAAGAAATTACTTTAAAGGAACGACCAGGCATCCTCGACTGACGGGATGAGGTCAATATCCTTCCAGGATAACCGGGACAGGTCGATTAGAAAGGCCTGCTCGCAGAAGTGTTTTAGGGAGCGTTTGACAGTGATGAGGGGTGGTCGTTTGACCGCGGACCCATAGCGGATGCAGGCAATGAGGCAGTGATCGCTGAGATCCTGATTGAAACCAGCAGTGGTGTATTTGGATGGCAAGTTGGTCAGGATAATATCTATGAGGGTGCCCATGTTTACGGATTTAGGGTTGTACCTGGTGGGTGAGAGCTTGTTTATTTGGTCAAAACACTTTTGCTGTTAATGTCACTAATCGATGCCAATCTTCAGGACCTTAATTAGCACATCTATGGCACAATATACATAATCCTGTTGATGTAATCATCACTAATGTTTTTGCGTGTGTGAAACAGTGGCCAGGTCAAAATGCCCCTTGTATGTAGGCACCACAGGAATCCTAGTGCAGGAGATGAAATGTCTTCAAAATCATCACAAAGGAGGACAAACTGAAATGTTTGTACACCACATTTCGGTAACTTTGTTTAGGTACCTGTTCAGTCTGCTGTTATTGAACTGTTTTTCAACTGCCAAACTGACATTCAATTTACTGCCTTATCTCTCCTTCTTCTGCAGTCATACCAAGCGAAACAGCGTGTTTGCTGTGAAGATTGATGTCTTTGTCTCCCATATCTACGGCAGCAAGTTTAAACTCAGCTCAAGCGAACAATCGGCAAAGGATTTTAAATTCAAAGGAATTATAGACCTGTGATGGTGTTGATGGAGTACAGTACCACCTGTGCAAATGACAATGATGAGTGACGACCTGACCTGCAACTGCAGGTGGAGAAATAAGACTGAGCTCAGACACTCAAAGTAAGTAAACAGCTCCTGTCAGGATCTATAATAAGGACTCTCACCATCTTCAATTCTTATTTTCAAGTCATACGGGAACCTCAGCATCTATTTTGGATGCAAGACCTGTTCTATAGCATTTCGTACTGTGGCAAAGACAGGAGACCTGACAGACTCAAAGCAATCAAAACATAGTTGTGATTAGAGAGCATTTGTGTTGGTATTCTCCTTTTTTGTAAACGTATCCATTGATGGGTCAATGATTTTACATAATCGTAAATACATTATGATCGGTTTTCAGTTTTGAGCAACACTACCTATATCCACAAGGTGGCACTAAATCATTTTTGCTTCCTCGATGTATGTACAATAAATAAACATATCTATCTCCTTGCATTTTTGTCAAATTACAGGTTACATTTACTTGATTACATAGTTTGAAGTAACACAATGAGTTACAATATAATGATACTACTATGTGGAAACTGAAGATGCTTAATTTCCTAGTCATTTGGGAATTTCCTAGTTGGCCAACATTTTCTGAGGTACCTGTTGTATATTGTTGGTTTGTCAATTGAAGTGACATAGGTACTGGTAACATTGCTGGCCTGAATTGTTCAATTGGTAGTTGGGTTGCATTGACAAGTAGGTCTCTTTTATTGTTGGAGTTTGGATAGCTCATATTCATTTATTTTATTAACCATGAGTGATTTTGTGAATAAGAACTTTTTATGCTATAACAATAATGAAAACTGAGTGATTGGATAAAAAAAAAATCAATTTAAAAGACAGCATTTGCTGTCTGTTTTGGAAAATATTGTCAAATTTTATTTCCCTATACATTTTCCCATTAAAAAGCCTATCCCTGTTCTACGTAGTGTGTGGATGCATGAGATTTCATTGAATGGGGGGGGGGGGGGGGGGGGGTGTGTATGAGACAGACTGGAAGTGAAAAACTAAACGTCATCACTTCTTCACAATATGCTTTCTGTTCTTTCTTTTCACAAGGTGTAAGTTCTTGGTCAAAAGAGCTGGTGTATCAGTCCATACAATGCAACATGTACGTCTATGACCATGTTTGATGCTGCAAAAAGCATACATATAATTAAACCCCCGTATATTTCATATTCAAGTCCAATGTTTCTTGCATGCAAAAGTGCTGTCGATTTGTACTGCCCTGGTGACTTGGCATTCTATGCTAAAAAATACCCATACTGCGACATTGTTTTCCCTCATAAAAACCACAGGGTGCACAGTAACTAGATTTCACAATTTAAAAAAATCCACATCTGTATTCTTCTAAAGCGCAATGCTTGTTGGAAATCTGTCGTCTTTGTCATGGTATAATGGTCAGTAATAGTATTCCTTGAAACAAACTGTACATTCATCTAGTGTTTTTTTCTACTGATAAAAAGTCAACCTTATCAGCTGTAATAACTCTTAGCACCTAGTTCAATGATACACATCATGTTTGAGCTAACACCACACAATTACATTGTTTACGCATTCTTATGGTGAGATGGAGATGGTAGTGTTATAAATGGCAAATTTGTGCGTTGGCTTTTTTAATCTGCTTGTTCCATCATAATGTGGCCTGAGAAGACACCCCTACTGAAGGAAATCCCTTATGATTGTTTAAACTGTGATGACATTACATTTTTCAGGCATTATTGCTTCCGCATCAGAAGTTGGTCTTCGTGTAGGCCAATATTTAAGTGTAATGCCGGAGATGAGGCAAGCCTTGCAAACATATCCTCCAAAGACACCGGCTTTGACGGCTTTATTACCTTCATACAACAGGTTACCAACATATTCAAATAATGATTTACATATTTTCATTAAAAACATTATTTTAATGAATTTATTAATAGTATTTATTTCTTCCACAATAAATAGTCCCAACACAAATCTAGGGTTGCTACCCAAGCTGGCTGGTCATTTGTTCTATCGGTTCGGTTGCCAGAGAAGCGACCCAGTTGTTCAGTCTTTTTGTTCTGTATCTATGGACGCGACCCAGTCCTTCGTTATAAATGTTCCATTGCCATACTGGCTGACAATGTCATTTATTTGGATACATCCATAACAATGAGCTACAGAGGCGCAATTTCACCTGGCATAGAAAATGTACTCAGGATACTGTTGTTCAGAGGAGCTAGCCAACAACACAGCTACAGTAACACAATCACTTCAAACGGAAGCTGGAAAGACTGCAAACTTGCTGCACTTCATTTCGTTTGACCATTTTTCAATTGACATTGTTTTGTATATATCCATAAAAATGATGCCAGGTGATTCATGATTTCGACTGGCTGAGAAACGCTGCCTGCCTGTCTGTCTCGTCCCGGCTCCCGACATGTTCCTTACTATGGGACAGCAGGATATCGAATTTGAATATTGAAACAATGTTGCGAATGTCGGAGAGACAGACAGCAAGGTTTATACAAAAAAAACAACTAAATGTTACTCTAAAACAAATGTGAGATAATGTCTAGATGCTTTTTAGAGTGGAGATCAAGTTTATAAATTGACTGGCTGGGCGGACGAGACAGTGGATTGTGCAGTCAGATGGAACAGAGTAATAAACAGGCATAGATTTAGCGGTGGTAAATGGTGAAATAGGCACCGGCTGGAATGTGGTTTTAATCAATCAGCATTCAGGATTAGACCCACCCATTGTATAACCTAGTTTAAACAACATTCCATAAGAGTGATCAATCAAGAGAATACTTTCTCATACTACCCGAAACCTGATACTCTCTAATATTTGTGGTTTTCCCTGGAGCGAAAATCTGATCAACATACCAGCAACTATGATTTCTGTTTTTCCATTCAATGCTTCGTCAATTATAGCAAATATTTTTTTTCGTTTTTCAGTTGCAACCATTATCTAGTATCACTAACCATCACAATTAAATTCCTCTAATTTATAGCCATGTGGTTCATTTCCTATCGTTACATTGTTATTAATATTTCTGCCTAAAGCTGGAATCCTAACCTGCTACATAAATGTTTGGACCTATAAATTAATGATATACTTTGAACGGGGTATGGTAGTAGGCAGTGGTGTAAAGTATTTAAGTAAAACTACTTTAAAGTACTCTTTAAATATTTTTGGGGGGTATCTGTACTGTACTATTTATATTTTTACCAACTTTTACTCTTACTTCACTACATTTCTAAAGAAAATGATATACTTTTACTCCATACATTTTCCCTGACACCCAAAAGTGCTCGTTACATTTTGACAGGAAAATGGTCCAATTCACACACTTATCTAGAAAACATCACTGGTCATCCCTACGGCTTCTGATCTGTTAGACTCATTATACACAAATGCTTGTTTGTAAATTATGTCTGAGTGTTAGTGTGCTCCTGGCTATCCATCAATAAAAATGTAAATACAATTTTGTCATCTGGTTTGTTTAATATAAGGAATTTAAAATGATTTATACTTGTACTTTTGATACATAAGTATATTTAAAAACAAATACTTTTAGACTTTTCCTCAAGTAGAATTTGACTCACTTTTACTTGAGTAATTTTTTATTAAGTTATCTTTACTTTTACTCAAGTATGACAATTGAGTACTTTTTACACCACTGGTAGTAGGTGCCAGGTGCACCGGTTTAAGTGTGTCAAGAACTGCAATGCTGCTGGGTTTTTCACTCATTAGTTTCCCATCTATATAAAAAAAATGGTCCATTAAAAGGGGGTGCAACTCCATTTCGGATGGTGTTAATGTTTTGTATACTCGGCCTCAATTCATCAGGGCATGGACTCGACAAGGTGTCAAGCGTTCCACAAGGTGCTGGCCCATGTTGACTCCAATAGTTCCCACAGTTGTGTAATGTTGGCTGGATGTCCTTTGGGTGGTGGAACATTCTTGATAGACACGGAAAACTTTTGAGTCTGAAAAACCCAGCAGCGTTCAAAGGTACTTAAATCTTTTGACTTTCCCATTCACCCTTTGAATCGCACACATACACAATCCATGTCTCAAGGCTTAAAACCCTTTCTTTAATCTGTCTCCTCCCCTACATCAACACTGATTGAAGTGGATTTAACAAGTGAGATCAATAAAGGATCATAGCTTTCACCTGGATTCACCCGGTCAGTCTATATAATGGAAAGAGCAGGTGTTAATGTTTTGTACACTCATACCCATTGATTATTGAATAATATAACTTAGAAATTCCACATGAGCTTAGTTCAACTGTTTTGTTTTCCAATGTTTGTAAACAATGTAAATGTAAACAAACACTGTGTAGCCTCAAAACATGGTTAAAACTATAATTTTGATAGCATGGATGGTCAGTCCTTGCATCCATAACTCTGTCTATGAATTTGAGAGTGTTTACATTTCTCCAAGGCCCGTCCCTCAGCTTTTTACCAAAACACAGGCGAGATGACAGCTTTGTTATTGTTTCAAATAAGGATGCTAGCTTTAATGCTGTCCAACAGTTTTTTTCTGTGATGTATTTCTGTGATGTATTAATAGAATTAGCAATACTGTTGTTCACTGTAATTTAATAGGATCTCTACGCTCCGAGTCACATCCCATCCTCTTTGGGAAACTGGTATTGCCTGTTTTCCCTCTTTCTAGTTGCTTTCTCTCTCTCTCTTTCCCCATCAAGTTGTTTTGGAACTCCCCATGCAATGCGGCTCAACAGGAAATGTGATTTGCACATATAAAAGGGACCTCTCGTGGCAACTCACTCTTCAATACAGAAACGACTATTTGACACTGACAAAACATACTGTATGGTGGTCAGACGGGAACTAAGCGACGTACTACCGAGACACAGACTGTTGCAGCGTAAACAAGATAGAAATCACAAAACAGAGTAAAAGGACAAATTAACTTTTTCACTAGCCATTTATTTGATCATTAGTGACGTAGGCCTACAATTTCGTCTCATTTGTAAATAGATTTTGTTTTTGTTTTGTTAATTTCCTGTAGTGTTGTAATCTTGCTCATCATGGTGGACCAGCTGGCTTTCACGCAAGAGAACAGAGAGCGGATACAGGCAGTGGAGAACTCCTTCGGCCCCTCTGGGATGTCCCTGATCAGACCTGACCGGGTCTTGATAGGCGAGGGGCGGCTGATGAAGCTGTGTCGACGCCGCCCCCAGCCTAAAGTATTTTTCTTGTTTAATGACATTTTGGTGTACGGTAGCATCATCCTTCATGGACGCTGGCACAAGAACCAGCATGTTATCTCCCTGGAGGATATCCAGCTAGAGGACCTGGAGGACGGGGTCATCATGGAGAACCAGTGGCTGATCCGCACACCACAGAAGTCCTTCTACGTGGCAGCTGCCTCCGCTGAGGAGAAGCGTGCCTGGATGGAGCACATTGAGGACTGCAGGTGTAAGCAGCTGCAGCATACCGGCTGCCAGCCCGGGTGCACCTTCGCCACCACCTGGATCCCTGACCGGGCGTCCGCCATCTGCATGCGCTGCTCTAAAACATTTAGAGTCAACAAACGTCGCCACCACTGTCGTCGCTGCGGCTTCGTCGTCTGCAACGCCTGCTCCAAGAACCGGGCCGTGATCTGCCACATCTCTACTAAGCCCGTGAGGGTGTGTCGACTGTGTCACCTCAGTCTCCAGGACCATGGGGAGCTGACTCAGGATGAGGTGCATCTACGAGGGGACAGTGATGGGAGGAACTGCTCTGATGAATCTGACCTGGTCATGCCCGAGTACGAGGCGACTAGCGACGATGAGGCGAATGAGCGGGTAGAACACCACGCACCAAGTAATTGGGTTGAGTGTCACAACTCTTGGTCCCCATTTAACTATTTAAAACCGGACCATCAAAGTCTCAATCTCACTGGATTGTCAAGTCACTTGACTTGACTTGGTTGACAATTGGACAATGTGAGAGGACCCTGAAAAGTATTTACTGAATGAGTACGTGGTGAAGAGTGCCAAATCAAGACGATACATGATCACATGTAATCATAAATATTGCACAAATATGAACACTAATCCTACCCATATAATGTATGCATTACATAGATTTTTTCCTGTTAATAATATAATATTCCTTTGAGTGTTTTGGGGGGCTTATTTTTGTCATCCTTTTGATATAAGGTTAACCTGTAGTATTCATTGTTGACTGGCCATTATGCACACACGGAGCATCTTATTTTACATGAAACACATTTCGCACTGAATACTTTTATATTTGTCCTATACTTATCGTGTTTTTAAAAAAAAGGCACATTGACAACGTGCCTATTTTAAGTGTACCTGTAATTATAACTCTAAATGGCAGCAATAACTATACCTCTTTATATCACATTCACATCAACCATTTATCTTGAAATGAAATATTTTGATAGCAACCTTTGGTCATCCTTGTCCTGAACACCTGGTAAGACTGCTTATTGACCCCCCAAAACAGCTGTAATCAAACAATTTCGTGCTTAGGTGTTACAAGCCTCCTGCAGACACATGAACCAGTCCTGAGGCAACAGGTGCAGTAGATGAGCCTTTCGAGAAAGTTCTTGCGTCATTTCATTTTCCCAACTCTAGTGTTGTCAATGGCTATACTCTGGCTAACTGCCAATTACTTTTTTTTCTTTTTTTAAAGAACGTATTCAAATGCAACATGTCAATCATTAACATTTTATAGGCATTTCAAACCAGAAACCAGTTTAAATCGTGCTCTCTGGTTTCTGAAAAGAACTGTCTAAAAAAGGTTTTTCTATGAAGATATAAAAGACTGCTCTCACATCCCCAGACTACCAATAAAGTGGTGATGGAATATGATATCTTGTGACTTCAATCCATTTGAATTTGGAAAAAAGCTGCTAAGACACTGTTTCTTAGTAAGCCATAGGTACAAGACTGACAAGCATCTCTCAGAAACGAATGACATAACTTCTAATGAAATTTCCCCTCGAGATTAATATGATGTTATGAGAACCGGCAGGTCCAAGCTTGCTTGCAAAGAATGAACAGGGAAACGTCTAGAACAGCGAATGTGGGGGGAAAAATAATAATAATCGCAGTGGTGTCATAACAAACAACCTTTGCACATACTTAAAAAAGTGCTTTGATATCTTAATAAGAATCTAGTATTATTCAAAAGTCTACATTTGAAACATTGACAAAGAGGAACTAGATTACATTGCGTATAATCTCGGAAACCCAGAAGAAAAAAATATTGCGAAATTGCGACAGATGAGATACCATTCTATGTTACATGCACGCATCTGACCAAGAGTGATTACATTGCGTAGCATTGTCTTCCTTCTCTTACAAAGAATGTGTTAAGCGGTTGAATTTCCCTCACGAAACTGTCAATGATGTCATACTAAAAGCTTGTGGTGATCATACACGTCCCCGTTGTCCTTTATTTCATGTATCATGATTTTCATACAAACACTTTAGTACAAGAGCACTACAAGATTTTCCCAATTAGTTCATTCTAGGACTAGGTGGCACTTATCACCATTTTATGCGCCAGAAGTATAAAGGCCGGTTTTTCTGAAGTACTCATCTCTTACAATATTCACATTGCATGAATCACTTGAGATCCCAGGCACACTTACAAGAGGAGTGATCAGGGTCCTTTTTTCATTGTCTTGCATTTGTTGCAAATCATGTCAATTATAAATGACCAACAATATTCAATGTGTACATTTCAGCGCAAAATTTCAGCAACCAATTATGCACTACAATATAAATAAAGTACACCTTTCTGGTTAATTGCTGGACTGTTCGTATAAGATACGTTTCAATCATACCGCGACATTCAGAGATAACAATTTCTCAACTAAAACAAAACAAACGTGTACATTAAAGTACAATTCAGCCACTCTTCCACCTCATATTCATTATCTCCGAAACCATAACAGTGTCTACACACAGTATGTGAAAACAGCGAGTTTCTATGATCTGTGGTTAAAAAGATAAGGTGCAAAAAAAAATTACAAAAATGCTCCTCTGTAACATCACATGGTAGCATTAAAAGTAACAAAACAGTGATTTTCAAAACAGTGGTTTTCAACAAGTTTCTAGCCAGAGGGAGGGTGTTTTCTTGCTCCTCACATCACTGGGAATCTCCTAGTGCCTGAAAAGCACTGTTTTTAAATATGTTTTACTTTTGATGGCGTCATTGGGTAGAACTTTTAACTTTATATTTGTTTTGTAGAAATGTGCCGTTTTCACATATGCAGACACTGGTGTCGGGATGGGGATGACGAAAATGACGTTTAAAAAAAGTGGCGTAAATGTCATTTCAGCGCTTCATCAAAGGATATTAAATGGACATGATCAGATATTAGGTAACATGACAGGTCTGACATGAGTCTCAGTGTAACTCTCATAAGGCCTCTTTCAGTTAACCGACAGTATAAAAAGGTTCTTTCAGTCTCCAGGAATAAGCTTGAGTTGAATCTGAGTACAAATGTTCTACGGTGTTCCTCCAGATATTCAGTCTGTGTAGATCAGTCCCCATATCTCACCTCTGCTCTCAGTTCCTTTGTGATATAACGGAGTAGGGCAGCAGTGACCTGCTGCTGGAGAGTAGCATTCCCCACGACCAGGGCGGTCAGCTGGGCCAGGTCTGTCCAGTCCAGTGAGCCCAAAACGGCCATGATATCAGCATAGAGTCTCTGCTGCTGGTGGGGAGGCAGTTCCATGATGATCTGAGGGAGAGGTCTGAACTGTCCACTGGTCATCCACCATCCCAACAGGCCACCTAATGCACCACCTAAAGAGCAGCACAAACAAGATCTGTGTCAGAAGATCAAGAGGGGAGAAGAGCTCACAGATTTAAAACACTTGTGGTTATAAGATCTACAGAGAAGACAGAAATGCCAAACGTGGAGGTGTGGCTGTTTATATTCAGAACCACATTCCTGTAAAGCTGTTGAAGTAATATGGCTACAGGTTCATCTGCTTCACCTGAAGCCCATTCTGGTGGGAAGCTGCTATAGACCACCAAGTGCTAACAGTCAGTATCTGGATAACATGTGTGAAATGCTTGATACTGTATGTGATATCAATAGAGAGGTATACTTTCTGGGTGATTTAAATATTGACTGGCTTTCATCAAGCTGCCCACTCAAGAGAAAGCTCAAAAACTGTAACCAGTGCCTGCAACCTGGTTCAGGTTATCAATCAACCTACCAGGGAGTTAAAAACAGTACAGGAATGAAATCATCAACATGTATTGATCATTTCTTTACTAATGCTGCAGAAATGTTCCTCAAAGCAGTATCCAAATACATTGGATGTAGTGATCATAATATAGTAGCCATATCTAGGAAAACCAAAGTTCCAAATGCTGGGCCTAATATAGTGTATAAGAGGTCATACAATAAGTTTTGTAGTGATTCCTATGTTCTTGATGTATAGAATATTTGTTGGTACGCGGTGTGTAATGACGAGCAACCAGACGCTGCACTTGACACATTTATGAAATTGCTTATCTTAGTTACTAATAAGTGTGGATTGATGAGGAATTGAAAAATTGTATGGTTGAGAGGGAAGAGGCAAAAGAGATGGCAAATAGGTCTGGCTGTATAACCGATTGGCAAATGTACTGCAAATTGAGAGATGGTCACTAAACTGAATAAAACAAAGACGAAACTACACTATGAAACAAAAATAAATGACAAAGAATGATATTAAAAAGCTTTGGAGCACCTTAAATGAAATTTTGGGCAAAAAGGCAAACTCCGCTCCATCATTCATTGAATCAGATGGCTCATTCATCACAAAACCAACTGATATTGCCATCTACTTTAATCATTTTTTCATTGGCAATATTAGCAAATGTAGGCATGACATACCAGCAAAAAACACTGACACTACACATCCAAGTATATCTGACCAAATTATGAAAAACAAACATTGTAATTCTGAATTCCGTAAAGTGAGTGTGGAAGAGTTGAATAAATGATTGTCATCTATCAACAATGACAAGCCACTGGGGTCTGACAACTTGGATGGAAAATTACTGAGGATAATAACTCTATTCCACATCAAGTAACTCATGCCAGCAGTAAAGTTAGATTAAAAAAACAGATAGAAATACACTTTATGGAACCGCGGGACTGTGAAGCAAAACAAACATAGACACATGCATACAAACACGGATAACATACCCACTATACAGATGTACCCATGGATTTTGTGTTGTAGATATGTGGTAGTAGAGTAGAGGCCCGAGAGCAAACACTTAATATGTTGTGAAGTCTGTTATGAATGTATTGTAATGTTTTTAAAATGAATAATAAAATGTATGCCTTAGCAGCAGCTAATGGGGATCCATAATAAATACAAATAGAAATAAACACCTGTATTTATCAAAATCGACCTCCCCACTCATAAGACAACATTGGCTGAGAATTATTCTACCCTAACGCCATACTTTATAGGCCTACCACATATACACTGAAAATCTCATAGCTGCAATCAATACAATAGGTTTGAGAAAGGATATGGCTCCACCTTGTGGTTGAAGTAGGGAAAAGCAGATTATCATAATTTCGCTTACTAAATTGAAAGGATCCTTACCAACAGCAATCCCTGGGGGACCACCTAGAAGACCTCCTAAAAATGCAGTCCCTCCTGCCACTGCTGATCCTTTCCCAGAATTCTTCACTGCTGCTTTTATCTGCTGATTTGCAGACAGGTCACAGCATAGTTGCATGACATCATCCATACGTGGAGCCATGGTAGCTGCTCTTCCTGGTGTGATGATAAGAGACACACCGAAGATCAGTTTGCAACCAACCCAACGGATCTCTAGTATAAATTGCAAGTACAAATAGCCACTACCAATTTAATACTAGAAGAGATGTAGGATTTGACTTCTGTCAGATATCCTGAAGACTAGGAGTAAGCCATCTTCTGGTAATGAACTGCATTACACTGCTGAGAGTAGCCTCTACCAAAAGTTAAATAAACGATTGTTCAAATAATGTTATAGGCCTTTTTTTACTCCAAATGTTGACAAAACCAGGAAACTATATTATTGTAATCAATTCAGTTATCATATTTAGCAGACAGACTGGTTAAATAACTGATGACTTAATGCAGACCATTGTCATTAGTAAAAAACTTCTCACACAAGAGATTCGAAATGCTTCCCTCGGATTTATGTTATGACCACAATAATAACGACCGCAGCTAATAATAATTATACATCCCTTCTGATATATAGGCCTTTTTAAATGGCGTAAAACGACATCTAAAAATAGGAGATAGTGTTAGTGTGTCATCATGTGGCCATCAGCATTTTCTCTCCATTTAAAGTGTGGCAATCACCTTTACATAACCACATAGTTGTCCCCATCACACAGAACGTACTCTGACGTTGGCCTACATGAAAATTATCTAAAGTACACATTGGTGGCGAATCCCTACCGTCAGATCTCGCACTTCGATGATGTGTTAATGTTTGTGTATCATGAGTGTTGGTAAAAACTATGACCGCGGTGAATGACGGGACATTTGTTTAGGACAAGCCCACATCCTGTTAAAACGATTCGCGGTTGTATAGATATGCACAATAAAACAAACATAGCCTAATACATAGATCTCAGTGGAGCAACCTGGCATAATTGTCATTTACTCGGCAAATATTTGCAACAATGTTTCAAGAAAAGCCATTGATACAATTCCCTCCTTTTCATTAAATTGGTGGGGTTCGTTTTGCAGGGCCCGGTGCCCGGGGTGAGTGGAGATTTATCTTATGAATCAATAGAATTATCTACAAATAACAAACTCCGCTCACACGGGCCACCGGGCCATGCAAAACGAAGTCGACCACTGTTGTGAAATGCAAACCGTTGTACATTGAAAAAATATATATCTTCCACTCTAATGTATTTTGTCTTGTTGTTATAGACTACACGCCTAGACTATTAGAAAGATTGGACGTCGGTTAAAAACAGGTATTTAGGTATGTTTCAAGTAAGGACACATTTATTCACTTGACAGCTAGTTATGAGGACAAAGGTTAGTTGTGCGCAACCTTCTGAAGCCCCGCCTTCGAGTTGGGATTTTCGCTTACGTTCACCACCCACCAAAGCAAAAGAGTTGGTGTTCAAAAACAAGTCTGTATCAAAACAATTGCAGACCGGTTATAGTTTCAAGCTAACCGTCGGCCACCACTTGTTAAATATACATTTGTGAGGTAAGGAAAAAATACATTGTAGCCTTCAGCATTGTGCGACATGTTGTATCCTAAGCCTTAGTTCGTGTGTAGCATAGACACTTCTCTTTAGCCTATTAACATATCTATCCATTGCATGTTTTTATTGATTTCTACATCCCAAAAGTGTCCTATTAGGACAACGTTTTAGTTGTGTAGACTACCATGTAATTGTAACTATGTCATGTGTCATTTTGTATGTAGGTTGGGTTATTTGTTTGATTGTCAGTGAATTACACAAATGCAGTGCTTAATTATTAACTTATTTATTGAAGAAGTTTAAACCCAATTAATGCCATATCAAGTTCACCCAAACGACCCTCCTATGTTTTTAATGATTTGATTGTTTCTATCACACATTTATTATGTATTAAATAAGGCTAATGTAAGGATTGTCTGACACGTCTTTAAACTTCCAACATATGGACTTTTTGATGGCACACCAGAAAAGATATGCAAGTGTACATGTAATCTATACATTTTGCACCTTATGAGCTAATTCTGTCTGGGCACTAATTGGATCTTCCCTTGCTGGCAGGCTGGGGTGTAGCTGTATATTGACAGTATAGGTATAGGTTTACAAGTACACCAAGGCATTCAAAGACCGTGGCTGTCTGGACAGCCCCCGGTCTAAAAGTGGATGTTGTGGTATTCTGTCTAGTTTATGACACCTGAAAGACATACCAATACTGTTTATACCTGATTCTATTTGTAATATATATATATATTTTTACAAACCCTTTGTTTTCACCATAGTTTGGCCGATTGGCTTCATATTCACCATATTAGTTTATTCATAACATGTCTTAAGATTCAGATACAGGCTTAAAATGAGTTGCCGGTCAGAAAGGATGCCATGACCTTCCGTCTGCAAATAGCTTCCAAGGGGCATGCTGTTCCTGATTCTGCTGTGCTGGCAGGGTCATTAAGCCAGGACACAATGTTAAAAACTAAAGGTCATAATGTAAGGTGTTGTTCAGATTCTGCTTTCTGGAAATAATTTCAGATGTATCTTCTGTCAATGTTGATATTAAACTACACATACCTTTTCAGGTTGTGCTGTTTTCTTATATTTGATACAATGTTTTACCATGATCAGTTTTACCAGTTTAGCAGTAATTGTATCCGGTCTGCAATTTTTCTTTTCTTATGGGGGCAACATACTATATAACACTATGTTAACTCATTTTCTTTGCAGACTGCAATAAGAGGGCCAAGGGAGGCAAAACATATACACAATGATTGGAAAGATACTTGCCCATTTCCTTGGTAGCACAGATGACGATTTTCCCACAGATGACAATGAAACCTATGAGGAGCTCATTGAGTTTGAGGCGGGAGGATGGGTGGTTATCAACATTCAAGGTAAGCCGATAATTTTGTTCACCGAAAGTTGAAATCACAAGTTAGTTGTTAAACTGGTATGGGCATTGTTGTCTGCAGTTACTTGTTCTGTAAATGGTAGTATTGTAGTTATTTGGATAGTAGATCTAATGGACACTATTAGAGGTCTCACTGGTGTTTTTCCTCTTTGGTCTCGGTTTAGTAAATTTGTGGTCTGATGTTTCCAGAGAACAACTCCCTGACCCCCCCTGAGGAAGACCCTTTGGAGAACCTGCTGATAGAGCATCCCAGTATGTCTGTAGACCAGATCAGACACCAGCTCAGCGATGAAGAGGATACTTCTCCCAGGTCAGTTTTCATCCAGGGGATCCATCTACTTTAGTCAGTGTGATAACACAACCATTATCCTAGAGAAAGGAGTGTCGCATTATTCATTATTCATTATTCATTATTAGTTATTCTGTCCCCCCCCCCCCCCCCCCCCCCCTGCAGGCCTGTGCCAGTCAAACAGCATGTGTCCTGGAGGCTAGCTGCCTGGGGCAGCCCGCTTCCATGCAATGTCCAACTGCTTGCCATACAGCGAGCCAGGACTCACTTGGAGTGCATGAAGCTGAGCAGGAGTGCTCTCCAGAGACAGAGCCGTGCCAAGGTGCGCTTCTCCCCCTCTGACAGACGCTTTGGTCACTTCAAACAACCCTGCCAGCGTCTGTACAACTACTGAGTGTCTACTGAGTAGCCACGCCACTGTCTGAACCCACTTAACACACAGACCTTAGACCTATCTCTTTACCCTGATCAAGGGAACCACATTTGCTGAGTATGTTATTAACATACTGAGCCCAGTTTGAGAGTGAAATAGCCTTGAGTAGATGTGTGTGTGCATGTGAAAAGTATTATAACTGGCTTGTTACGGTTAAGTCTTATGGCTCTGATGAAAACTTTTATGTATTGTATAAAATGCAAAAGGTTTTAGCACTTTGCAAATATTCATTCTATTGTATATAGAATACTTTTTTTGTATTACTTTGCGTGCCTTAGATTTAGATACATTGTGAGTATATTGCTTTAAGGAAAGTTGTTTCATTGCTATGAAAATCTATTTTGTATATATGTGATGATGACACAAAACATCACTCGAGTAATTGGACCTCTTTCGCTATATTTTTTAATAACAAATACAATGTATGTAAGGATTACCAAATAATGATGAAACACTGTTACTAATGTATGTTTTGTACTTAGTGATTCACTTTGTTTTTATACATTTATTCCCAGTGTGTTCTTATGGTTGCTGTACTACTACAAGCCCGGTTTGTAAATATATTCAGATTTATTTGGTATTTTGGTGTATATTTAAATGTTAAAAGATGTTAAATAAATCTGTTTTGTTGAGGTCTTATTTGTGTTTTATTAAATAGCATGAGACATAACTTCAGTAATTACATGTATTATTACCACCAAATGTCATTGTTCTGCATTAAATTATTTTAGCAGCAAATTGGTGGATTTCATTTTCGAAGCAAATGCACCTTCCCCATAAACTTTTTAACGCTTTCTGGATCAACAGCATTTGCCCAAACTCCTCCCCTCTTGAAATGAGAGCCAATTATCATTGCACTAGCATCAAGGTAGTATTCCACGTTGTCATAGGTCACTCCTGAGCCAATAAGAACTGGGAGTCTTACAGACCCTGCAACATCTGCAAATAGAAAAGACAGGATTGCTGAGTAAATATTTTGAGATGCTACATTAAATTTACTGAGTTCATTATATTGGAAAGCTGTGCGTGAGCTTATATGAAACGAATACCTAAATGGTTGGATTTAGGAATGCATTGCAAGTGTCACGCATCATCTCTGATAAGTAAATAGTGAATGTAGGTTCAGAGATGATATGAGTAAAACACATGAAGAAAGAGATAAATCCAGACCCTGGCAGCTCCATTTACCCATCTGACAACAGAGCCAGCCCAATGGAATTGTACTGGGAGACTGTAGGAGCACCTCCAAACTAGGCAGCAGGGTTGTGTAGCAGTCTGGCCTGAGCCTGCCTGTGTTTACAGCCTTCTGTGTAAGTCAGCCATCTGTAGGCTGTGCTTAAAAATAGCAGACGATGTTGGTGTCTATATACGCCAAGCAGGGCTGTGGCAGGCAAGGGCAGGACCGGGCTGTGTGCCCATGGTCAGCACGATCCAGACTCGGGGGACTATGAGGCTGCCATCCTCTCCCCAGACGAGACTGCTCTTTATAAGGCCAGCAGCGAGGCTCAGAGGCTCCATGGGCTTTAGCGAAGCTTAACCTCTGGGCTACATGAAAAACTAACGCCAGGAACTATCTGTCCTTGCAAATGTAGGAAGTATGCAATAGACTGGTATGCAGTGGGAGTGGTATGAAATTGAGTGAAGTGACTGAACATACTTTTGTTAGGGTGTGTGTTATGGTTTATGAGAATATATGAGATTTAGAAAAAAGGGCACTCTCCTATTAACCAAGACTACAAGAATGTTTGAGAGAAAATGAAAAGGGAGAGGAAAGTAAACTATATTTATACTAAGGTACACGCTGAGCATTCCTAAAATGATACACCGAGCATTATGCCTCAGATATATAATGTAAGTGCTGAGCGTTGGCTGCCCTTTGATCCAAATGGTAAAATAGTGATTACACCTATGCATTATTTGTTTCTTAAGAATTAATTTAAACGAGTTCTGGGTCTTTTTCTATTACTGTATGTGTCAGTATGTTTGTGTGTCATACCATACATGTGTCATACATGTGTGTATGTGCCAGAGCAGTCAGAGACAGGACACACCTCTGAGCTCCATTGGATCTGCCTGAACCCCTGTGGCTGTTCCAGTGATGATGAGACCATCAGAAAGGAAAAACTCAGCTGCTCTGGCCGTCTCCACTATGCTCACATCTGAAGTCAGGGCATGGGAGCTAGGAACACAAACACATACTCACAAATCTGAAAACATCCCATTACACTTACTACAACAGTCAGAAATGTTACTTTCATCTCCTTGCAGTACCGTTTATGGATAATATTAGCCACATTACCTGCATGTTGAAAACCTTCTGAAGTACCATATCAGGACATCTAGGCTAGCCAGTGGGGTTGTCTGACTGGAGTGTTTTGAAAGATTGCTCACCTGTGCTTCTTTTTTATATCAGTAAAGATCTGCACATGTTCAGCCTGCATTTGCTTGCGGTATCGCAAAAGGTCTCCGGCACATCCATTCAAAAGGCCTTCATCAGCAACATGTGAGAAGACATATCCCTCTGCCCTGATAAAATCCATACATTGGAAAGAGACAACAATGGAATAGGTAGCTAAACATTTGCTTTTTCAAAACTCTTAATACGGATCTTTCTATTAAACTAAAATCCCAGGCTAACCTGAAGCACTCTTAACCATGCATGTATTAACCAGTAATAAGCAAAGCAAAGCCAGCTATATCAACCTGAAGCCAGTGCAACAGCAACAGCTGAGCTGTTTGCTGCAGACAGGATCTGAACTCCAAGAGGCAGAGACGGACAGATCCCCCTCACCGCAGCACACACCGCTGTCATAGAGGCACACACCTCTGGTCCAATTGAGAATGTGTATGGAATGTCATGCATGTTCTCAATGATCAGCCCATCCTGTTCAACAGATCAACAGACAACAAACAATCCATTTCCAGTCACCCTTGAGGATGAAAATTGTAGTTTACATAGTCAGAGGCTACAGTATTAGTAACATCAAAAAGTAAGGAGATCTTGTGTTTTTGCTTATACTTACAATTCCCGCATTGTGATAGATTTCTGCCTCGTGGCATGCCTCCTCGATAATTTGAGGAATGACCATGCTTCCTAAAGGTGTGCCTGAAAAACATAACATCAAAGTTAAAAACAAAAAGAGAGTAAAAAACGACATATGAGTCCCAATAATCTTTACCTGGCAAGGCTTGAACATGAATCATTCCAATAACCACAGATTTAGCACGTCCAAAGAGTTTCAGAAACTTCATTTTTTGTTGTTGTTTCAAACCAGTTGCAAAGTGGATGCAAAGGTGGCTTTGGAATGAGACTCGTTCCCGTGCAGCTGCTAGCTTGATCACGTGCCTGGTCAAAGTGTACGTTAATACAGGTTTCAAGATCTCTGAGTGGTCACCCAATCCAGTGTGTTTTTTTCTTTCGTGTGGCGCATGAAACATATTAAAACACAATTTTAACAGTTATGACTGAGACAAGACACATAGGTTGCAGATTAGCCTCCACATTTCCTTTATCTTCTGATAAGAAAACGTAAAAGTATGAATTACATATGAAAGCATAAGATAGTGCCTGAAATGTATTTTACTAAACCAGCACTGTTTTTATCTCCAACAAATAATTTGTGTAGACGAGAGGAAGGAGACGAGGAGGAAGCCACTAAACGTAACTAATGCACTATAGCGCAGAGCCGCGCGCCATCACCATTCTCGTTGACCAAATTGCCCGGCATTCATTTGATTTAAAAAAAATAATGACATACCTCTTGAATTGTGGACATTGAAAGTCCATTATGTCGGCTTGATAGAGAAACATTTAATATATATATATATATATATATATATATATATATATATATGTCTGTCAAAATCGGCATAACGTCCGGATTTGCAGGTTTTTTGAGGGACACAGTCTTTGTTTACATCCGTCTTCCCTAGCCACGCGGTACTTCGTGGTTCCGGATTCTAAGCACCGCCCCCCCCCCCACCAGCCACGCCTCCCTTTTTGCCGGCAAAGTGCAATATTTCTCACAGTATTATACTGTATATTTCGCACACAACATAATACTTCAGATGATTTGACTCTTCACGTCTGAACAATTAATGACGAATAATAATGTTCGTTGAAATGTAACTGCGAAGGATTACTGAACAGCGCCAAGTATTTAAATCACCCGCTCGGACCGCCCCATATATGTAGACTGCAAGCAGTTTATAAGCCAAGGCGCAAAACTCACTGCGCCAGCAAAGAACAAGTAGCTAACACAACTCGCAGTTCATTGTTTTTAATGACCAACAGAGGCCACGAATCGAATAACAATTGAATAGCTAGCTAGTGACTTTAGTCATATTTTCTCTGATCCTTTCAACCAAGTGTGGACTTCTTCGCGGGAGAATATTTTTAGGTAAGCTGGCAAAAAAATTGAAACATCTCTTGCTAACTAGCAGTCTTGCAACTTTTCAATCGAACTCCCTCAATGTGATTCGAAATGAACGTGTTAGTGAGAAGATTGTAAATATTCTGAATTTGAAAGACGATGGACAACATTGTCTGATTAGGTTTTTTTTGTGAGAAAGCTTATTTAGAGCGGGTGAATGGAAAATGGCATACTTGATGGCTCGGCCATTTTCTGGCCAGTGTCTCTCTAATTTAGTAGAAATTAACTAGTTTCCATCGACTGTATGTCAAACTGTTAGAGTTGGGTGATAGTATGGAATCCGGTGTCACTGTATGCGTGGTTTTGTGACAATTATTGCATTATTTCAAATTGTTTGTCGTCCTTTAACATTGTGCCACTTCCATTTGCCCGCGCCCAGATCTTTTGACGAGTTGGCTTTGTAGGACTTACGTGGGGGGTTGGTTGTGGTTATTAGCTAAATCAATTAAATGCATATTTCATATTTCCAGGGTCTATATATTGGAGGGATACGCGTGGGATATAATGCCAAGCAAAGGGTAAGTTTCAGTTTTGCAGTTTGACCTAGTCTTGTCAATGTCGCTAGCTAGTTGACGGAAAAAAGTTGTCACGTTAGGTAGCTGGCTTGCTAACTAGCCGCTAGTTAGCTAGCACTAACTAACGTGTCTTACCACTTCAGTAGGACGCATATCATAATTCAATATTTACTGTGCAATTTCAGGGAAAATGTGGAATCCAGGACAATTGATCATGAGATGCCCAAAGAAACTGCAGTGAGGTCCAAGAAAAGAAAATCAGACGTTGCCGTTGTAAGTTTTTGCGATCTGCGTTTTGCTACTGTAACGAGCTGGTTGCCTGACTGTGTTTTAAATGGTTTGTCATAATGAACATTCTCATGATTAAATCCTCAGTATTTACAAGACCCAGATGAAGTGGCAGAGATGACGAAAAATAACCAGTGTGGAGCTTTGGTAACTACATGCATTTCACAATTCCATGGCATTCCCTTGCAGACCATGCATTTGTTGGATTTAGCCACACACCAGGCAGTGACCTACACAGGTTAATCAGGACTGGTCAATAACTGACACTTGTGTTTAATCAGTTGCTATTGGTGGCACTGTCTCAGAATCCTCATGCTGTTTATTTTTATCAGTCGGTAAACTTTCTTATCCTCCCCTCTTCTTATCCCTCTCCTGTGCAGGTGTGCTGGAATCCTGAGTCGGTTCACACCATCCCGCACAGCCGGATCCCCACGCCTGACAATGAAGTCGATCAACCAGTTGCTTTGAATGCCACTGGGTTTTCTACTCAGTACACCTTCAAAAACATATTTGTCACCCCCACCAGGTCTTCCCCTCTTCCTGTGCTATGGTGAGTCACTTTTGCTCTCTGGGACAACGTGGGCAAGATTCAGCGACACTGCTGGAGTGAGTGGTTACCTGCCACATTTGATGTATGATTTTCATTGGGAGGTTACTTGAACTCATACCTTGAGCTCTGCACTTGCGCTGTCTAGGGTCAAGCATTATGATGACCAATGTGTTCATCGGTTTCATTTGAATGTAACACACAATGTAGTCCTTACCTCTATCTTCTAAGCTGCTGTTATAACGGCTATATATCCGTGCCACTCTTATGTGTACCTGTATACTATATCATAAAGTTCTGTGTTTGCACTCTCTAGTTGCGGGGTTCTTTGTTTATCCCGTTGATTTGATAAATACAAGTGAACTAGACGCCAACCCTCTGGATATGTTTCTCTGTAGCTGGGCAAGCAGAGACGACGTATGGAACAACCTGTTGAAGAAAGACGACACGTATTCTCGAGACATCCACGTCATGAAGAAACACCCACACCTCCAACCCAAGATGAGGGCTATTCTTCTGGACTGGCTAATGGAGGTTTGTAGCTCCCTCTGTGTCAAACTCCTAGGCGAAATTCCTTTCCCACAGTATCTGCTACTTTGATCAAATCCCTCACGTCACTTGATCAGTGTCGTCCATGTTTTATCTTAAGGTGGTGAGTGGATTAGCTTTAACAGTAGACGTATGGCCCCAGTTAACTGTAGTTAGGTTATGCTAATATTGCACAGACTATTTGAGAAATGGCTGTCAGGTGATGCGTATTAGCTGAGCTCTCTAACAGATTCTAAGGGGAAGCATAGTCTGCTGCACCATGCATTCAACCAAAATGTCTTCAGCATTTAACCCAACTCCTCTGACTCAGCATTGTTCTTAGTTGGGATCGTTTCAAACCTATTGTGTATAGAGCACTATGATCCATGTTCTTACATGGTGAAATCTTCCTTAGCTACTCTGTGATATTGCCTTGCTTGGAATTGTGTTCTCCACCTTGTTTTCTCTCTCAGGTGTGTGAGGTGTACAAGCTTCACAGAGAAACCTTCTACCTGGCTCAGGATTACTTTGATCGGTTCATGGCCACACAGAGCAACGTTTTCAAGTGCACACTACAACTCATCGGCATCTCTTCTCTGTTTATAGCTGCCAAGATGGAGGTAGGAAGAAGCCTCTTCTACAACCGGCGTAAAGTGTTCATTCTCTATTTTGTATATTCCAGCGGGAGTTTAAAAAAAAACATGTTTACAACTGCTTCTTTTTCAGGAAATCTACCCTCCAAAAGTGCATCAATTTGCCTATGTTACTGATGGTGCCTGCACTGAGGATGATATCCTATGTATGGAGCTAATCATTATGAAGGTATGCCTCTCAAACACTTTACATCCCAGTGGTTTTCACTACGGCTGGGTCACAAATCCTTACTGTTGTCTGACGCTTGTTGAGCCATGAGCAACATTTAGCCATTACTAGTAAAAAATTACTACATGTATTCCAAATGATGCTCTTCCTAATGGTAGTTTCTGCCTAACTTGATAGTACACGTTTCTTTGAGTCTCTTGATATCTGTTCTGGGGAACACTTCACTGTGGAATGAAATCATGTGGCTCTTGTTTCTACCGTGTGACCCTCTGCTCAGGAGCTGAAGTGGCGTTTGAGTCCCCTGACACCTGTGTCCTGGCTAAACATCTACATGCAGGTTGCCTACCTGAAAGAGTCCGAAGAGGTTCTCATCCCACAGTACCCGCAAACTACGTTTGTGCAGATTGTCGAGGTAAGTTTACGACTGAGATTTTCCGCCACTCGCATGTGATTCAGTGTCTTAAAACAAAATGCACTTAAGATCAACAAGTCAAAATATCATGTTAATTCTCACAGACGACACTGTTATTGCTTATACAAGTTGGATTTGTAAGACGATGGTTTCCCATTTCCTCCCCTTAGACTGGCTCATTGCCTCTGAAGTACATATGTGGTGTTGTGCTCTCTCTATAGCTCCTGGACCTCTGTGTGTTGGATGTGAAATGTCTGGAGTTCTCCTACGGGGTGCTGGCTGCCTCTGCCTTGTTCCATTTCTCCTCGCTGGAGCTGGTGGAGAAAGTCTCAGGTAGGGCGTGTTCATTCGGCGGCTGTTCAGGTCAATCATCTTCAATCCAACTGAGTTATCGTGGTTTGGTAGACTTCCCGGGGGTGTTTTTTATTTATTTTTCTAGCCCTAACCAGATCTCTTTCTGTCTTGATCTGTGCAGCTCTGAAGTGGTCTGATGTTGAGGAGTGTGTGAGGTGGATGGTCCCCTTTGCCATGTCCATCAGGGAAGTGGGCAGCTCAGCCCTGAGGACCTTCAAAGGAATCCCGGCAGACGACATGCATAACATCCAGACCCATGCTGCCTATCTGGACTGGATGGTGAGGGCATTTTTTTCTATGGCTTTTAATCAATGTCCTATACCAATGTGTGGCATTGTTTCTTGTGTGCAATTGCAGCCTGTATTGAGAGCTTTGTTGGTTTCTTCTTTAGGCGAAGGCATGCGCCTACCCACAAGTGGATGTAGATCGCAGCCAGAGTTCACCTATACCATCCGGAGTGCTCACTCCGCCCCCTAGCAGCGAGAAGCCAGAGGGCACAGTCTCTTGATTTCCATTGGGCTAGTATGGGCACGGGCTGAGGAAGTCTCAAGACAGGACCAAGATATTGCAGGACTGGGAGAAATCCATGGCCTTACACACATGTGCTTGCATGATTTTGTTACATGCGTGCACATGTTTTATTCCATGAGTTGTTTTGGTGCAAAGGTGACTGGCTGTTTTTGGATGTCTCTGCCTTTTTTGAGTGAGTGATGGTTTTTAATTGGAGTGATGCCAAGCTGGACCACCTGCCAAAAACTCCAGAGTTGTCACTGGCTCTGAGTGCTGCTAAAAAGGTGGACTTAGCTTGATGGAACAGTGGATGGGTGTGTGTGTGTGCAGCTAATGCTTGCCATTTTGAGGTTTGCTTGTGGGACCAGTAGCTTTGCTGCCAAATTGGACAAGTGGAACAGCCTGCATCAGAAGCAGAAATATGGATTGTATTTAACTGGAGATAAAATCTTTTCTTTTCACACATTTGAGTTTTTCCCAAAATGTATGATTTTGTTTTGAAATGAGATGCTGCTACTTTATATCTTATTTTTTTTAAATAAAGTCACTGTCGCAGACAGCTTTTATGTTTTACACTGTTGGTCTTTGCTTTGGCCAGGGACTGGGATTGTAGCCTGGTTGAACAAGCCTGACCATTGTGCTCGCTTTTGTTTTAATGCAAGTGAAATGGATTGGTGACCTCCATGGTCAGGTTGGTTCCACCAAGCTACAGGGATGGGTCAACATGCATGTCGGCCGTGCGCAGTAGGTCATCGGCTGGTTGACTGTTTCGGGTGTGGCCACGTTTTGCGATTTGTCTTGAGTTCTGGATGGAGCCAATGGTTTTTCAATAAGGCATCATGTGCTAGAGGCCAATGAAAGCAGCTGGCAAGCCAACAGCATAACCATCTGACTCTGTTTAGGAGCCTGAGATCGCAGATCTACTGTGGAAGTCCTGCTGTAGCATGCCATCTAAGTCATATTATTTTTGTCCTGTGTTATCAGTGGCCTACTAAGCGTAGGTCTACCGTCTCTATTTTATTTTTCATTTAAGAGGACCACAATGGAAATTAAGTAAACTTTTGTCAACTTTAAATGTGTTATCCTTGTGTGGTTGTATTTTGAAATTGTCAAATCTCTTTGCTGGATTAGAGACGCATGCACAGTATGACTTTCGCAGGTATGTAACGCATGCCAAATGTATAGAGAGGAGTTGGCCGTTTCGTGGGCAATGATGTGCGTCTACGTCTTCATTAGTGTTCATGCTTCTCAATGTGTCCGTACCCTTAGGTGCTCCTTTTAAAGCCTTAAAAAAATATGCCGCCCCCTGTTTTTGAGCTTGTCTCATCGGTGCCCCTCCCCCAACTGGCTCGGGTGGTGAAGGTTGTGCCCTAAGCCTTATCAGTTTTATACTTGCCTCTTGCAAAACTAAAGTTTATGCTGAAAGTTCAAGTGCGTAACGTAAGACTTAATGTTTTAAGTAATTTATAAGCACATGTTTCTATAAAATATAAATCACTAGAAACAGGTGCTTTTCTTTAAACTCACTGTTGTAGAAAGGTAATGTATTGGTAAAAGGGGACATCTGAAGTGTTGCATTGGGCTAATGTAAAGTACAGAACAGGAGCAACGTGAAAGGTGTCGATGTAAACATCTTCAGTGTCATATGTTTGTGCTCACTGTAACTTGCCATAATGGGGAGTCAAAGGGGACAAAAATGAATGTCATCTGAATGAAAACAAAATGGAGCATAGGGATGGTCTCTATAATGGCTGTCTCTTTCATGCATTCACTGACAGACAGTGCCCTCTGCTTGCAGTCAAGGAGTGTGTGCTTAAAGATACACAGGACTAATCCACTAGATGTCAGTATGACGCTTCCACTGTCAAAGCTGCTCCTAAGACTTGTCGGGGACTATTCGACAGATGCTGGGAGTAAATCTTGGACTTGTCTAATTCTCTTGTCCTTCACTTTGTCACAAACCAGATTGGATCAACTAAGGGTTGTTTGTTTTTCATCGGCCAGCTGAATTTATCAGATGCCTATTTCAAATGGATTGATAGTATTGTCTTACTAAATCATTTGGGTATTGTCTACATCAGTTCTTCCAGAAAATGAATGAACCATGCCATCTTAAATGATGCCCTATATTCCTTCTCAACCATTTCAAACCATTGTTTCAAAAATATGGACTGTTCCTTTTCTGCTCTGGTACTCTACACACCCATCGACTGTTCTGCATCAATGTTCAGTAATTAACGCTGCATTAAAGCAGCAGGGGCCCTTGCTGTCTCTTTAAAGAGAGGGGGGCTTCACCCATCAGACAGGCTCTTGGGGCATGGGGCCCTCAGGCAGCCAGGCAGGCAACAGCACAACAGCTGTTATGCACTCAATGGCCCCTTTGTTCTCGCAGCTCAGACGCTTGTGGCAGCAGCAGGTGCCCATTGGCTGAACCACCAGCCACCAGAGTTCACACCTAGATAGGGGGTACAGGAGACGTCCATCACTGACCATGCTAAAGGGGTTTCCACCTACATCGTAACAGTCATAGGCCAGCGTTTGTGTTTTATGTCAATTCAAAATTGCAATTAAAAATGGCAGAATGGGTCAACATCGGAATTACTAAATTGATGTAAGGATTCTGCTTTGAACAAGAAAAAGGTGCATGTATAATACAAATTTGGTCAAAGGTGCAAGGGGAAAAATGTGCTGACGTATTTTTCAATTGGGAGTCTGCCTGTGACACTTTAGGGTCGATGGAAACATGTTTTGTCATGTCAAGTAGGCCACTTGGTGACACTTTTTATCCCTGGGGCAAGGCAGGGGGCAGCAGAGGGACGGTAGCAGTAAAATAGCACTGATATCACGTTTTCAGGTTTCCCATAGTCCCACATGCAGTATTTTAATTTTTAAATGATTAATATCAATCAACATATTCAATACAATGAATATGAGTTAAGCTCATACTGGTTTGCAATACATACCTATATGAATAATCTATATCTACCTAGGTTATTTAGTCCGTTTTGGCCCTTAACCCCATCCTCTTGATCTGTGCAGCTCTGAAGTGGTCTGATGTTGAAGGGGGTGGATGTTTACCCTTGCTATGTTCATCAGAGAAGTGGGCAGTTCAGCCCTGAAGACCTTCTTGGGACTCACAGAGATGACATACACAACAGCCATACCCATGTCACCTATCTGGACTGGATGGTGAGTTTCTGTTCTTCAAGGAGCTAGAGAGAATGGAGGGAATGAACAAAACTATGTGACCTACAGTACCAGTCATAAGTCTGGACCCACCTACTCATTCATGGGTTTTTCTTTATTTGTACTATTTTCTACATTGTAGAATAATAGTGAAGACATCAAAACTATGAAATCAAACATATGTAATAATGTAGTAACCAAAAAAAAGAAAACAAATCAAAATATATTTCAGATTCTTCGAAGTAGCCACCCTTTACCTTAATGACAGCTTTGCACACTCTTGGCATTCTCTCAACCAGCTTCACCTGGAATGCTTTTCCAACAGTCTTGAAGGAGTTCCCACATATGCAGAGCACTTGTTGGCTGCTTTTCCTTCACTCTGCGGTCCAACTCATCCCTAACCATCTCAATTGGGTTGAGGTTGGGAGATTGTGGAGGCCAGGTGATCTGATGCAGCACTCCATCACTCTCCCTCTTGAAAACAAATTATAGTCCCACTAAGTGCAAACAAGACAGGATGGAGTATCGCTGCGGAATGCTGTGGTAGCCATGCTGGTTAAGTGTGCCTTGAATACTAAATAAATCACTGACGGTGTCACCAGCAAAACACCCCCACACCATCACACCTTTCCTTCATGATTCACGGTGGGAACCACACATGCGGAGATCACAAAGACACAGCGGTTGAAACCAGAAATCTCAAATTTGGACTCATCAGACCAAAGGAAAGATTTCCTCAGGTCTAATGTCCATTGCTCGTGATTCTTGGCCCAAGCAAGTCTCTTCTTATTGGTGTCCTTTTAGTAGTGGTTTCTTTGCAGCAATTCGACCATGAAGGCCTGATTTAAACAGTCTCCTCTGAACAGTTTATGTTGAAATGTGTCTATTACTTAAACTCTGTGAAGCATTTATTTGGACTGCAATACTGAGGTGAAGTTAACTCGAATGAACGTATCCTCTGCAGCAGAGGTAACTCTGGGTCTTTCTTTCATGTGGCGGCCCTGAGAGCCAGTTTCATCATAGCGCTTGATGGTTTTTGCGACTGCACTTGAAGAAACATTCAAAGTTCTTAAAATTTTCCGAATTGACTGACCTTCATGTCTTAAAGTAATGATGGACTGTCGTTTCTCTTTGCTTATTTGAGCTGTTCTTCCCATTATATGAACTTGGTCTTTTACCAAATAGGGCTATCTTCTGTATACCACCCCTACCTTGTCACAACACAACTGATTGGCTCAAATGCATTAAGAAAGAACAAAATTCCACAAATTAAGATTTAGCAAGGCATACCTGTTAATTGAAATGCATTCCAGGTGACTACCTCATGAAGCTGGTTGGGAGAATGCCAAGAGTGTGCAAAGCTCTCATCTACGGCAAAAGATGGCTACTTTGAAATATCTCAAATATAAAATATATGAGTAGCTGTGTCCAAACTTTTGACTGGTACTGTAAGTCTACATAGTTGCACTGTGCGGTTGAGAGAGAGGGAGACATGAAAAGAAAGATGTGAAAGTATTCTATCTATGTGCACTCAATTCATTTTGCAATTGTTTTTAGAACGTTAACAGCACAGAGGGGTGAGGGGAAGGTTGATTTATACTGTAGGCCCACTTCGTTGTACCCTATAGGGTAGGCCCTCAGATCAGGCTGTTGTTAGCAGGCCAACCTCACCAAAGCCCCATTGCTGTCTAATGAACCACATCCCACAGGAACTTTCATTCAGTCAGAGCACCTTTAGTGAACAGGATAAAGTGAGAGGTCTCTGGGGGTGAACTGTCAGCTGTTCACATAGGCCTATACAGTACATGTTGTCCTGTCCTACTCTCATGCAAATGAAACAAAAATAATATCGTTATTACAGTAATGCAGTACAATGTTATACTAATTTGGGACAGGCTATAGAAGGGCTTAGATGCTATTTTGCATGATATATTCAAATCCAGGCGTCAAGGTTCGTAGCACTGCTGGTTTTCATCCTTCCCCTCTCGGACTGATTGGGTCCTGGGACCTGATTGGCTAATCAGTAATATTAGTCAATCAATTAACTACAAAGACAAGAGCTACAGTTCTGACCTCAAGCCCAGTATTTACATTTCAGCCTGTAACAGTATACTAGTTCACTCGATAAGCTATGATACCACAGTTTAAAGCAAGAATCCGTAGTTGCTACATAAATGATTTGACTTATTAAACGATTTGACTTTGAAGAATATAACTTAGAAATAGCTGATGAGTTTAGTTCAACTGTCGTACCCCATCAGAACCCAAAATATAAGCTCCAATGTTTGTAAACAACATACAAGGAAACAAACACTGTATAGCCTCAAAGCATACATTTGATATCATGGATGTTCAGCCCTTGCATCCATAGACATGTCTATACATTTGAGAGTGGTTACATTTCTCCAGCCCCATCCCGTAGCTTTTTAGCGAAAAGGGGCAGGTAGAAAGCTTTGTTATCGTTTCAATTAAGGATTATAGCTTTAAATCATCAACTCCCACAAAAATATGAAAATAGTAGAACGGATGGAAACGATATAATGCCAAAAAGAAAAATCCTGATAATCAAGAAAAACAAATAGATGAGCGAGAGAGAACTGCAGTATCTGTCACTGTCACAGAAGCTGTCAATAAGGGACCACGTGGCTTTCAGACGGCATGCCAGTGTTTACATATGCGACAAGACGAAACACGCCCCGTAATTCTTCTCACGCCCACAAAGGGAGGGGCGGGGAAACTGTATTTAAATAAACCACACCCCAACTTTGAATGAGCAAAACGTCCCTGAGCACTGAGCGGAACGAAATCTTGGGCTGACGCTGTCCTTGTCCATTTCATTTAGAACATGTGTTGTGTCCAGAAGTCGATTACAATTGAAGATGGAGTTGTGTCACGCGTTAAATGTAAAGTGAATGCATTTGCAACCTTTTATTATACTGAACGGCAAACGTTCAATTTTCCCGACCGGTAGTAGTTGAGAGAGGGAAGTGGAGTCATTTTTGAGACAGCATAGCAAGAAGGAAGTCATTCGCCAAGGTAGTGCCGCCGAATCAAAAAAACAAGTCAAGTTTTTCAAGTCAAACACATATGTTGTTGGTTGCACTTGCAAGTGACATAAATACAGTCCAAGAGCCTATGTAGGCCTACAAACATTATATCGGTAGACTGCTGACAAACACAACATTTTAATCTTGAGACATCTTATTTAAGATACTCTTTGAAGAGGTGTTTATTTGAAACATTTGAAACATAAAAATGCTTGTTTTTTTTGCCAAATTAAAAGGTTTAGATTCATTGTCCAATAGGGAAGTGTATTTTTATCTACATATAGATGTGCAAATTATTTATTTATAAACCGCTTTATAATTCAAATTAGCCTATATTCCTACAGACTGTTTTTTGTTAACTTACAATATGTTGTGGATTATTAAAAGTATATACTTTAAATTGTCTATTTGTAGACCCATAGGCCTATGACGAATAGTGTCAACTAAAGTGTTTGTTGTGTTCTAGCCCATGTAAAGACAGTAAGCTAGATTTATGTTTGGTGTGTGATTACAGGTGATCTTGAAGCACTCATCAAAGACACCTGATGAAGCCCTACCCATCGGATGAGAGGTTTGTGATTTACTCTACTGTGAAAATATGAGCATTTGAAGATATTCTACTATACATTTACATACTATGAGGTGATTTTTATACTGACCTCAGCCACAATGGAGCCACAGGAAGTTAGGATGGAAATACTGGTCAAACTGATCATGGAAAACCAACAGATTTTAGATGCAGTATTATTGTAACTGTGCCACAGATATCACCTCAAAATGTTCTAAGCATAATCTTTATTCACTTATTTATCTAAATTGGTTTCAGTATCCCTCATAACTCAATGCATGTTTACTGTATGGTCTTTATCCATCTTCCACCATCTGCATGGCAACTGCAAGTGTCTACAACTTTTTACTGCTACATGTTACATGTTGCCCAGAACTGTCAGAAGTAGGTTGAGGGTGGAGGTGGGTATGATACGTCCTAGAAAACACTGCCGTTCTCTCTGCTGATATTTCATACTTCCCACAGCGAGAGGCTGTTCACAGCACTTGTTTTTGGTTGCTAATAACCAGGCTATTCCCTTCAGGGACACATTAGCTCTTGTAAACAAGTTGCTACAGTGTGTATATACGCTTTGATGTCACTGATTTAGTATCTATCTCTTCCGCGTCAATATTTTATTAACTATATTCATCATTACGATATAAAGCAATGCTCATGAAGATATTAAATAAATGTAATGCCTCAGCTAGCCAAGAGTTCCGCTTTTTTTTAGGTTACGGAAGTGGAACCATGCTCTTAGCCAAGCATGGTTTCTACTACTTGAATACTTTTTCTACACGTTCCCTGTGTGCTATTTTCATCAAAGCCATGGTTGCTTGTTGCAACTAAATTACCGTACAATACACTTCATTGTTGCTAATTTGTTCATTTGGTTCATTATAATCAGTTTACTTCACTTCTCCCTCAAATAATGTAGTCAGACCGAGATAGCGTTTGCCCGTCAACATCATTTTTGTCAGGACACAAATCTTGATTTGGTTATGATGTTGCTATACATCTTGTGAAGGCTTATCTCACGGATATATTGAGGGAAACATTAAGGAGCGTGGCATGGCAAAATGAACCTTATCATAGTGGTAATTGTTATTAATGACAATAACGACTGTGTTGATAAAGGAGATTAACGCAAAGTAAAATGTCAGGGAGGGTTCAGTATTATAATGCAATCGTAGAATTGCCCTGCTGCAATTGGCCTTCTGCCCTGCTAGATGAATATGGACTCTATTCAGGAACGAATCCTGATGTTTTTTTGCATTTGGTACATGTAGTTCTGAATATCCTTATGGGTACTGTTAAGCTCTCATGGTGGTGATCAACAGTTGTGAGCACTAGAGATCTGATCTAGTTCATCTAGTGCTCTTCCTTTATGTGAAATCTCGGTTGAACAGACACTGGAGCAGAGAGATTGAACATCGCTCAGGTTTTGTCATGCTGTTTAAGTGTGCATCTGCCACCCCCTTGTGGCCTCTCATATTAGCTACAGGGTCAGTGAAGCCATGGCTTTCTACAAAAAGCAGTTTGGGAGTGAAATTGTGACTATTTCCCCTATTCTTTGCTACATCTGCACATTTGGAGTTAAATATTCTCCTTTCTTGTGATTATATATTTAATGAAAGTCTAATATGATCCATATTTTTTTTAGTAGGCCCATATTCTGCCTCCATAGTGTTTGGACGACAATAGCTCTCACAACTGCCAGTAGTGTAATTTGTGATTTGAAATCTTGCTATGATGTGTAACCTAACGAAGTGTTGATTCAATGTCAGAAGAAGAAAAAAAATCTCCTACGACCCTCTTATTGTTATTTGCTGTCATTTCACAAACAAACCAGCAGGGTTATCAATTGCGTCATCCTTGTTAATAATGAAAAACAAACATTTCATTTGTCTTATTTTAACATGATATCTGTAGTTGCCATAGTACCAGTCTTTGGCCTAGTGTTTTAAATTGAAGAGGACAGATATGATCAAATCTCAAACCAGACTGTACAGTGCTGTGTATAATAAAGCATGAGGGAATTATAGGCTTATTTGAAAAGGGCAACACAAAGACCCTCTTGTTCCTTTAAGTCTTTATGTTTTTGGAGGGAGTGTGTGTCGAACACGAGGGCCGCTTCCTGTCAATTCTGTTCCACATATTCCCGGTTCCTTTCCATTGTAATTCCTTTAATTAAAGTGATTTTATTCACAGGCACACAGCTGGCGTCGGCTACTTTCCATTAGGCATCTGAGTGGCCGCCTCGTTGGTTGGAGGACCCGCACTGGGGCTGCTTCCTAGGGAGCACAATACTATTTTCATCTCCCCTCTGAGTTTGTTGTGTGTTTTGAATTTATTAATCATTGATTTTAATGCGCGCCTCTTGACAGTGGCAGCTACCCGCACATTAATTAATTCCAGTGTCCCTGTTTAACAAAATGGCATTTAGAAACAATGTGAGGTCGGCTGGTGTTCCCTCTGACCTATAAATGAAGGCGTTGAATGCAAAATGTCAAAATTTGCTTTTATTTGTTCTTCACTATTTGTACTTGCTTCTATTTATTTGATGGCGTAGATATAAATAAGGCTATTTCTGCTCTATTGAAATATCTGTAAACACAGTTTATTTTTTAATATTCAGCAGTATTTTGGTAGATCATAATAATATCTCTTTTGTTCAGCATCCTTCTTCAATACTCCTGCTTTGCATGCGGCTTCTGTCGGTCGCTGAATGGCATATTCTCAAAGGAATTGTCGGTCTTAAAATGAGCATAAAGGTGCTGTGCCGTCAACAATAGGTGGGCTATGTTTATCCTTTGAGGTCTTAAATAAGTATGTTAAAAGATTGCCTTCAGTGAATTACCGAGGAATAAAAAGAAAGATTTGATCTCACCATAGGCATGTGGTGTTGGAATTTGAATTGGGTTAGGATTTGAATGTATTTTTGTGAGTATTTTTTTTATATTTTATAACTAAACTATTCATCCATTTAAGTGAGTGGCTGGTATGTGTGGTTGAATAGATAAAAGTGTGCTCATAATCCTTATTGACAAGAGGGATGCGTAAAGACAGCTATTCCTAAATCCCTGCCGTGCCCTGCCCTGTGGATGGGCCTTATCCTTATGCAAGGAGGGTTTCTTAATGCTAAAGATTTCCTGACAGATTGCTTTCACCAGATTGATTAGCACATGGTGTTAGTAAGTGAACTAACTGTGTGTGTGTGTGTGTGTGTGTGCCTGTGTGCGTGCACGAGCGCCTTTGAGAGAGAGAGGGGGGGGGCATGGGGTGCTTATCATTCTGAAAATTAAAAGAAGCAAACAACCACAGCCGTAACATGATGGCATTTAGCTGGCATCCTGCTGGGGGTTTAGCACAACACTCTAACTGTGCTGACATCTGCAAAAGATAATGCAGAAAAGAGACTCAAGGCTCACCTCACTCAAACTCAAAGTGCAGTAACTACACAGAAGTATACAGTATGTATGCATAATATTATTTTTTCCTGTAGTCAAAGCAGGCAGGATGATTGCAGAATGTAAAATAGCTGGAAGCCTCCTCACAGGTCGTTCAGTCCAGTTTTGTTGACATGATGTTCCCTAGCCTTTGTATGAAGTAATGGTGTGAAATTGCTTGTATGCAAATACACTGTATAGCATGTTCAATTAGACCCTTGTGATGAAACAATTAGGGCTTTGAAGAAGGTTCTCACTATTCCTGCTGTACCTATGAAGCCTAAAGCAGGTTGGCCTTTCCCTCCCTCCCTCCCTCCCTCCCTCCCTCCCTCCCTCCCTCCCTCCCTCCCTCCCTCCCTCCCTCCCTCCCTCCCTCCCTCCTCTCTGAAGGGGGGATAACAGAGAGGAGAGGATCCATCGATCAGTGCCGATCGTTCAGCGCCCTGCCTGCACCCTGCCTCATTGTTTTTATCTTGTCTCTCAAGCAGGGCGAACCCTGTTGCCATGGCATCCCCCACACATTGGAGATGGCACTTCAACCCTTTTGCTTAATGATCTCTTGGATGATAGCATACTTGTCAGGCATTCACGTTCTGTTGAGACGCGAGGGTTTCAGAACGTTCTATCATAACCTTACTGTACCGAACACGGGGGTCCATTCTCTTCTTTTGCAAATCAAAGTGAGCTTCTTTCCCTTTGAATTATTTCAAGTGCTAAGATTTGTTTCCACTGGGTATGTTCTCAAAGACGGACGTTCTAAATGGAGAGAAACCAATTTGCATTCATTTACTGCCTTTTGTTTTGTTTTTAGGCATTACTTTAAAACCGTCACTCTTTTGGCAGTTCAGTGCTGGGCGAGGGATTATTGCTCACATAAATAGCTGCCATTGATTTGACAAAAAAAAGAGACTACTCTATGTCATTATGGAGGCAGAAAATCCTAATTTAGAAATGTGAACAAAAAAGCGGAGCGTTCAATTCAATTCCATAATCCTCCATATTGCATGAAATCATGGGTGTCGTGTTACAATACACCGTTTTAGTCAATGCTGGGATGGAGACAAAGGTAGCGCCTGCAGCCATCATAATGTACTGAGCAAGGAAATGTGTTCAGAATCTGTTTTATTTTATTATTCTATATCTGTCAACTCCCATGCAGTGTCTTTTCCAGTTCTATATGTATCTGGTGTGCCTGCATGTGTTATGTGCTTTAAACGTTTCATAAGACATGCAGTGCAATGGTTAGAGCCCCTGTTAATTAGTTGAATGTACCCCCCCCCCCCCCTGCTCGGCAGTGGATGAAACAGTCGTGTCTAATCGTATATGACTTTGGGGACATGATACGTGCCACAATGCCATCACGTTTCCTGTTATTTAAATATGGAATCAAGCGTCTCAGACATTAGTGACCAGTATTGATTGTGAATCTGGGAAGAGCTGTCTGGTGTAGTTCGATCACATCTGACCTATTATTCATGTGGTAAAAGAAAAGGAAAAAGGGGGGGGGGGGGGAGATGGAGGGGGGGGGGGGGGGGAGGGGGGAGGGGGGGGGGGGGGGGGGGGGAGAGAGATGGAGGGGAGAGAAGTTTGAACATAATTGGGAGAAGGACAGAGTTGTTGCTTTGGCCTCGTTAAGATTCGCCTCGCGTCTCATGGATCACTCATCAACAGTCTCCAAATACCACCATGGGAAGCGTGTGAATGATTTTTCAAGACTTGTGATCTTAGAATGGAGAGAAGGCTACTGTTTTTTGGTTGAGGAACTTCCATTTGGAACGTTTAGCCGAGTGTTTCTTCCGTTCGTTGTTTTAAAGGGCCTGTTGAGGTAAAACAAGCACCTGTGTCTGTCGGCAAGGAGCACAGTTGATATCAGAGACAGTGGTCCTTGCATGGCTAACATGTAAAGCATAAGATTTGAGGGAATTAGAGAATGGGTATTTTAGCACTATGCAGGATGACTCTGATTCATAGCTCCATATGCTCCACCAAACACTACCAGTGGGTGGCCATGTCTCTTTGTTTTATTGCTCTGTCTCAAAGGCAGGAGAAATATGTTACCCGTGTCTGTTCCAAAATGATTTCTCTCCCTTTATTAGTCTTTTGTTTAACCTGTTGTTACCCATAATGTGTTGCATTTCTTGCGAGCCAGACACACCCCCGATCTAAGAAATGGCTTTGGTAAATTTGTTTTTATCACCAATGACCAACGTTTTCTGGCCCATGTCGTAATTTCCCCTATGTCTCCACAGACATGTTTTGCTATCATTCCAAAGGCTTCTGTGGACTTACGGACTTGTAGATAATGTAGTCTCTCAATATTTGCGGTGGCTTTTCTCCGTAAATGAGAACACAAAACTCTCCTACTAGGTTAAGTTCAGTTCTGTTTGGAGTCGCTTGCAAATCTTTTTTTTTCTATAAGATTGTGTCCATGACGCTCACGGCTGGCGAGCAAGACTGAGTAACATCTGTCTGGTGTATTCTATAGCTGGGAGTGACGTCTCAGACAGTGTTGAGAGTTGTTTGAATCACTCAGAAAGGATCATCTTCACTACTCCACACTTAAAGAAAAAGGTGAAAAATGAACCTTCTTTTTTTACATGCATAAAAGCATACTAGAGCCTACAGAATCAGCTTGATGTCTTTTCACTCTCATAATGCGATATGGGGAAGACTTCCTGCATGTCATAAGGTATTGGAAGGTAAAATTGAATTAAACTAAAGAGCTCTGAAGAATGGGACTGGGAAGTACTCACTTTCCCTCTATTTGACAATGAGGATTGCTGTAAATTGACACTGAAATGGTTCGTCTCGCACCCTCTCAAATGACCTCTCAAACGGGTAACATGCATATTAACTGTCTCATCGCAAATTGTGTTGAAATGGGACAGAATGCAGTAAATGAGATATCCATCGTCTCCGTGATGAGCACTTCCCCTCATCAGTGTTGCTTTATTTCCCCACTATCGTTGATGGGTTATGGCGTCGGCCAATTAGCTGACCTTGTTGCACTGTCCTCTCGGACTAGCCTACGTTGTGTTGTTGGACAAAACTATGGGTTTAATGTGGGTTTGCCAGCATTTGCTGTACTTAGGCACATTGTTTGAACTACATAGACCCTCATGCCTGCGAAATGGATGTTGTAAGTAGGTACGTGTTCTAGAGGGTACTATCAGTACTTAGTTAACATCCTTCCTTGGATTTAGTGTCATGGGGATTCTTTTTCCTCCTCGAGTGGCAACTGTCTGGGAATATTTTTGTGCATCTGAAAAAAAGAGATGCCTTGAATATACATATGATTAATAATTAACTCCATACTTTATTCCCCTTTGAAAGTTATTATGCAGAATTAATATTTCATACGGGTACAAGCCTTACATGACAACTGTACTAAGACAAAGGATAGTAATGGCACAAAGTTTGGCAAGTCTGTGTCGGCCTGTTCTAAAATCATTGGCCTTCATCCTAGGTTTATCATTCAAGAGATGTCAATGGCGAATCTCTGTTTCTGTTCATGTTCTGTTTCTGTATTCTGTTTTTCTGACTTTCATGCAAACCTATACACATCCTTACATTCTGAATTATAGCCTAGTCTTTCCCGTGCTCGACTGCTCGCTCCTACATTTGGAGTTGGATAGCAGTTTGTGGCCTATTTAGATCTGATTTTGTTTCTGTTTTGACTGGGTCTAAACTGAGCCCATCTGCATGGGGAAGTAACAGGCCAGATTTTCTCAGTAAAAGGTTTCAGGATCCCTGACTTGGTGTGCTTTTGGCCGACGACATACTGTCCCCCTCTCGCGCTGTCTCTCTTCGGTCTGTGTCTCTTTCTCCCACTTTCTCTTGTCTCCCAATATGCCGCAGAGACACAATTATCCACTTCATTTGAGTCGTCGTGGTAATGGTTCGCCCACCCCTCTCGGGGAAATAGGTAGCAGTAATTGTAAATTGTGTAATGAATGTGGAATCGCGACCATGCAGGGCGACGCCATTATAACCGACCCGCTCATAACCTCCGCCCCAACAACAAGTGAGACCCCTGGCCTTTAGTGTTCATGAGCCACAGTGGAAATATTTAGGCTCTGAGACAATTAATCCCAAGTGATGTGCTTTTTACCTCTTTCATTTCTTTCCCTCCTATTACTTCTCTTTATTTCCTCGATTCTCTCCTTCTCTGACACCTTTTAGCGTGTCATTATGATGGTATATAACACTGTTATACTGTTTGAGGAACTTATTCGTCTTCCTCCTCTTCTTTCTGGCCCTGCAGCAGCTGTTCTTTGCTCAGAGGGTAGGAGTGAAAGACTAGATATCCTGCTCCTCCAGCGATGACACCTCTGCACCTGTGCAGAGACAGGTGAGCGAGCTCAGTGACGCGCCCCAATTATCAGAAGTGACATTGTGTCAGTGAATTATCTTGGTTAAGAAGTCTGGAGTGCTGGGGAGCAACGGGAGGCCACAGGACCTGAGGCACTATTAATCTGAGAGTGTTGCCGTTGAAACACCTTCTCCTTGTGTGTGTGATGAGCCGCTTATCATGGATACCTGCTGTTTCCGAGTGGGGAAGCGGTGGGTTTGCTTTAAAATGCTTTGTATTAATTAACCCCCCCCCCACCCCCACTAGCTCCCTGTTGTACACCGTGTCATTTTACTTTGTTGTTCTTGAATCATGGATCCTTAGTCCTGTAATGTTCCAGTTCAGCAGTTTTAGTTCTTACAGACGCTTGACTTTATTATGGCTGCCCCAGGGGCACTACTCATGGCTTTGCACAATGTTACAAGGGCCAAAAGGCTGGTGATTTTAAGATGTCATTTTCCCTCTTACTCCATGAAGGTAGATGGTGTTAGATCCAGGGGTTGGGCCACAGACAGGAGAGGAAAACAGGAGGTCAGAGGAGCAGGAGGCACTCATAGAGGGAGACTGTTACCGAGGGCCCACATTTCTGTTTGATGTATAGCACATCATAAGTCCTTCACTTACTAAGTTAAGAATCCGGCCTTCAAAGATCGGGTCAGTGAGAGAGACTTTGACTGTGTCATTAACAGAGACTTAGGGGGAAGATCACTGAGGCAGTCTGAGATGGGGAGAGTATAGGAGACTAGAAGGTAGGCGTCTGCTGTCCAGCTGAGCCTTGTCTACTCCCCTTCAGCCTCCAGCACACCCCCTCATTGTCATAGAGTAACTCCCAAGAGGCATTGCGTCCTCAGTGTCTCTCAGCTGAAGGGGAGAAGCAGGATGTGGACCGACAGAAAGCCTGTCTATCACACTCTCTGTCATACTCTCACATGCTCCCACGGGGCTACATTTACTGATAATGTCTCATATGGCAGAGAGGACCTGTCAGTGTCCCTCCTATCAGAGTGATTCCTGTTTTGTCCAGCAGGGGGTGGTGTTGCAATTGGTTTACCAAGCACCTGTGGGATAGAGAGTTGAAATGCCACTACAGTCTACAGAATGGGTAAAGAAGGCACACACAAAAAACACATCAGACATTTGGAATTAACGGAGTAAAGAAAGCTTATTGTTATTCAATGTTGTGACGTCAAGGTCATTAGTGAGTCAAACGGTGAGATGTGATTGTGTTGCCATTGTAACTAAAAGACATGATGAGACATTCATCTCAATTCCCTGAACATATGTGTTTGATCAGGGGGTAAGGCATCATCTAAATAAATCATGATGAATCATTGTGGTCTCAAAACACTGCCATTCCTTTCAGTCTTTTCTATTGTGTAATGAGTATATATTTTAGCATGTGTGTATTGAATTACCCATCCCTAAAAACATTATATAGGCTAATCCAGATTTGTTCAACCAAAAGACCCACCCCCCATTGATCTGAGTAAAAAATATGCCCTTAAAAATGCTATTCCACCAGATTTAAACTCAGTCAGGCACATTATCAGGCTGGGCTCAGTGAAGCAAAAACATTCCATAACCTCAACCTTCTCCCTGACCCCTCCCTGCTTTTAACAACTGCCGACATAGTTTTGCACTGTTATGTGATCATGCTTGGATGAAATCTGTCAAACAGCTCCCTGAGTTATTAGGCTGTCTGCGTCTGACCTTTCCGCAATCAAAGATATATGACTTAAGGGCTCAGATTTGCCATGGCAACGGGTCCAATTTGCCGCCGTGAGAAAAGGTCTAATTGTTGCAGAAATTTAATGATCTAGCGCGACATCAGGGGCTGTGAGATTTTATGAACTGTTTACGCTATAATTTTCTTTTGTTAATGCATTCCAGTTTAACCCTTTCCCTGCTGGATGCCTGAAGGGGGGAGAGGGGGCTCTCTGCTGCTGCTGCTGTCTGTGTGAGCAATCTGCCTCAACCTGTTTGCATGTCTTGCGCCTTTATAAAAGGGCACTTCTGTCTTTAAGAAAAACCAGCAACATTATCGCCTCAACGATGTAGACATCAGTAATATATTCTACAAGGTCAAAGACAACTGAGATTAAAATGTCTAATCAGTTAATTTGTTTTATTGAGAAGGACTGGTGTGTGATTGGACAGAGCGGGAGAGAGAGAGAGAGAGAGGGGGATAGAGATGGAGGGGGTGTTGGAGATGCTTAGATTTGTACATTGGTATTTTGACTGTGCGTGATGCTGGAGAATATGGCTGTGGCGTTCTGTTATAGAATGTTGATGAACCTCAGACACCCTGTTTTTTTCCGTCTTCCCTCCCCCACCCTTCGTCTCTCTTCCGCTCACCATTCATTTTCAATCTATGGCACATTCATACGAGACTGATTGTATTATTTGCCTAAATAGACTTATATTTTATATCTCATTAAATATTCAAAATAAATTCAGCATATTTGAGATGTTCATACATATTCAGTTTTGGGAACAAGGATCAGAATATTTTGATTGAGCCCATACAGCGAAGACATTTTGAATTTTCTTTCTGTGTGCAGATAATTCCATTCAGAGGAATGAGTTGAATCACAATTGATCTCATTGTTTTCTTTTTTCTCTCACAATCAAATGTGAAAGAACATATTTTGTATTGCCAGGCTATTATAGGTTTATACAGTATGTAGATATTTGATAACTGTTTGATTCACTTGGAAATGTAATCACTCTCGAGTTTTTGTTTATGCACACATCACATCCTCATATACATCAATCAGAATTTTCCAAATATAGTCCTAAAACATATTATGTTCTCTCCCTATCCATATCTGTCTTTGAACTAAAAAAAAGAAGGGTTTTGTCCCTTTTCCTGCCTGAGAATATTCAATCATGTGTGTGTTGGGTAAATGAGTCTCTCTGAATGTGACCCCCATTAGGTCCAGGGAAAGTAGAGCCGTCCAGCTCAGTTTGTTTTGCTTTAAGTTGCTGGAGTGGCGGCCAGGCCTTGATTTATTAGCACCGTGTGCCAAATGACCATGATGAAGTACATTTCCATTTTAAAGGACTTTACAGCTCAATCTGGAAAAGTTAAGAAGAAGAAACAACTCAGCCAGATGAGGGGAGGGGGCGCAACCAAAGCTAGAGCAAAGGAAACTCAGGCTGACATAGATGAGTTGTGAAATAGGCCAGGTGTAGAGAAGAGGGAGAGATGGAGAGAGAGACTGTGTTTGTAGAAGGGACATTGATGTTTAATATTTAATCCTGGGTGCAGTTCTTAACATACAGTATGTAAGATGGCAGATTTAAGGAGAAAAACATTTGGAGCACTCAAGGCCAAACTTTGCAATCATGCGAGGGTTTTATGAGGAAAATGTTGTTTTGCTAGAGTACAATACTACCTCCCTTTGACATGGTCATGTGGCCACATTTCTCCACCAAGAAGTTCACACAAGTGATTTGGTAACAAAGTATTATTTTCTGGGTGACCCAAGGTTACTGTAAGGTTTGACATTGAATGTAGACCCACCAAAATGCACCTGCGTGCATCTGTAGAGTGTGCAACAAACAAGGCTTACATCCAGAAAAGTGATGAAGTGATTGTTAAATGAAAATACACCCGTCTTTAGGACAAATATGTGGCACTAATTACTTGTCTAACCTAAATCTCCCTGCACCAGATGTTGCTAAAATATAGTGAGACAGAGACAAATTGCACAATGTTGTTTTAGCCCTCACATAAAGATAGATGTTTAAATCATCTTTTCCTTGACCCTGTTAGGGAGTTGTTCAATGTGAATGTGAAGTTCGCTGGCAGAAGCTAATTGTAAAGATATGGTAGGTATCGCCTAATCTTGCCTTCTAAAGCATGTCCCTAAGAAGGATTACGTTTGGATCTTCTCCTCTTTTAATTCAGATCTCCATTTCAGTTACAGTATGTTGACTTCACCCCCACCTCCCTCTTTATCCTTCTGCTCCCTCCTCTCTACTCGTCTCCTCTCTACTAAAAAAAAAACAACGTACTTGATGACTTGTACAAAGTGGTGAAGAATTTCGAAGCCAGAGTCGGATTCGCAGAAGACCTTGAAAAACTTTCAGGTGTAAGTTACAGTAACTCAATAATAACCCTTTCATAAGAAGCCCTAGCCCCACCCCCGTTTGACTGCCTGCTATAGCAACCGATAGAGCAATCAACTCTATCCCCTACCCTGCTTCTCTCTGTCTCTCTATTGCCTGACTGTCCATATTTGAATTACAAGTGAAGGGGAAATTATGCGCGGGCACCACGAGCACCTTGCCTATTCCTTTCTTTAAAAGACAGGATAATGAGACGGAATATCTATTTGCACAGCGTAATGTGTGTGTTCCAGCCAGCGCTAAGAGACTCAAACGTCTTCTAGTAGACGTTCTCCTCCGGCAGGATAAAGTCTGAACAGGAGAGAAGGAGAAAGACTGGATTTGCATTACAGTGCTCAGAGGTAGATGAGAGAGCAGTGCAGGTATATCAGCCTTAATGTACTGTATCTATCTTCAGCTTGTTATATCGGTCTTTTACAAACAAATGCATAGCCTTCCCTCAGTCCTGTCTAGTTATTCATCAGATTAAGGTAGACGTCAGGGAGTGTTGGTATACGGGTAATAGGTGCACTGTGATTGGTCCGTCGGCCTGTCATTCTTAATCAGGGCTAACTGGAATGGAACAGAGGTAAATATGTCCATTAGTGGCCTCAGAGGGAGGGATTAAACCAGCGAACGGCTTCTTAAATGCAGATTGTCCTATTCGGAATGCCGTGCACAGTGTCCTGTGTGATATCAGTCATGAGCATTCATTCTAATTATTTGGGCAAATGTACCAATTAGATATCAGGTGCCCCCCTTATCATCCTCCCCAACATCTTTTGTATTCAAAATAGGTTCCGCAGCGTGGGAATTTTTCAGGCCATCAGCAAATATTTACCAGTTCCATCTCATTACTTTTTGAGCACCGGTTTGTGGTTAAAAGCTGGCCGTGAATAACTTATGGCCCTGCACATGTGCTCTAAACTTTGCCTTGACCTTTTCCCACTGGCCGGCTCTACTAGCATGGTGCTGTGTGTTCATTTGTAGATACACACTGTGTTCCTCACGCCTGTCTGACTGCTCGGCTCTGGAGTTAACACTTAAACAAACTGAGGATTAGGCATAGAGAAACCCACCCCTCCCCTCCCCCATAACTTGTCAGTTAATGTCCCCATCACTGGGCCTGGGTTTGATCTATCCATTAACAGACATCCCATATATTTCAGCTTTAGTACGATCAGGGGAAATGCTGACCCTTTTCATTCCTTTGGCTTAGTGATTAGCAAGTTGGGACTTGTCAATACAATAGTAATGAATGATTCAGATAAACATGAATTGGGGCCATAATCTTTTTTTTCTGTGATAGTTTGATATTGCTGGTCTGCATTTTTGCTTAAAAAGAAAGTGATTAATCAATAGTTAATTTGAAGCCAGCACATTGATAGAGGCGAAGCGATGTGAACATTCCCCATAAATCTGTGCTTTATTACCAGCGCAATTGAAAGATGCGTAACAGAGGCTCATGTGTCATGTTAAGTATGTTGTGAACATTCTGTATGGTTAGCGAGAGCCCACGCCTTTTCAAAAGCTCAATGTGTCTTGTTTTGCTGCTGAGAGACTCTTTGCACATCTCTTTGTGCTCATTAATTGCATTTGGAACTTGGAAGTTCATCTCTTCAATTGACAAATCTCAAGAATGGTGACACTTAACTTTTGAAGAGTCTTTGTTGCAGAGACTGTGAGCTTCTCTGGCGTTGTTCCCTCAGTAGAGCCCCATCATCACGACTGGTGGATATGCTGATGGATTGATCTACAGCAGGGGCTTGACCATTCCCCTTGAGATGATCCTGAATCTAGCTGTTTACCAGTCAGCAGTAAAACGTTACTATACACAGAGAGTAAGTCAACTTTACTAGGATGATGTTTGCTGCAATCATTACATTTCATCCTATTTGGCCCTGTATCATAATGGCTTCTGTTCAATGGCTACTCATTCATCCTCCAGTCAGACTAGAAGGACTGATTACATTTCAGCAGACATTAATAGGAAACTCGAATTCACTTTTGACATTTTACCCAATATCTAGATGAAGCAGATCGACAGGGCTGTCTGTGTCAATGCTTCACCAGCAGTGTCTGAAGCCTGAGTGATAAAAACAAAAAGTTTTCGCCCCAAAATATCCAGCTTCATCATCTACTCCGACGTGTTGAGGCATATGTGTTGTGTTTAAAGACAATACTGTGAATTTAAAGACAATGCTGTGTACGTGCCAGAGCTTTGATGATGAAGCCAAGTTTCTCTCTCCCAGGCAGTATTTACCCGAAGCTCTTCCTACAGCATTGTTGAAGCCTACCACCGTACATTTTTATAGCCACATTGTTGAGCTGAATGGCTTTTTTATTTTCATTTACTTTCGACTATGTGGTGTTTGCTCTGTGCTTTCACCTGGAAATGCCTAGGTCATTTTTTTTATTTTTTTTGCAGTTCAGAGTGCAGACATGACTGTAAAGACACAACATCCTCTTCCTCCGACGAAGAGAAAGATCATGGTGACCGCATGGACGTCTAGCTGCATGGCCCCTTGTCCAACTACGGACTGCCAGAACGTGTGTGTTTGTGTGTTTTGAGGTGTTGTCTGAAGTCTCAGTGTGACCATGATAGAGACCCAGAGGAGGAGTAGAGGAGAAAGGCAGTTGTGCTCCTGCCATCTGCTTGCCTCACACTGTGAAGCAGAATAAGGTGAGGTCTGTCCACATCCCCTTTGGCCCCACATCAGAAAGCCTCCGTTGGCCCTGCTGCGTCCAGCCCGACCCGAGCTGCTCCGTTTGATTTAATGAGTAGAGCTGGGGTGCCAATGGCCAGAGACGGCAGAGAGTCCCTCACACGCCCAGCCTATTCAGCGCTGCCATCACACCCATCCAAACCCAGCCAACCTTACAAGTATGTGTGGAAAGTCACATGACTCTGGAAAAGTCGCAGCTGAAAAATGAAAATGGAAAAGAGTATACCCTTGTGGTTTTCTCACCTTTTTGGATTTTCATATATTTGTAGAATTTGTAACTGTTTATAGGGGGGGTGGAAATGCAAATAGCCAGGAGTGTGAAAGCCTGCCTCGTCTCTCGCCCAGCCAGCAAGTGTGGCAGTGTTTTAATGATGCATCTGCTCATGTCAAATGATTCTGGACACATGGCAAACTCTGGGCTGCCGGGCTCTTTGATGTCATTGAACACACACAAACACATGCACACAGACACACACTCATATGCAGCTATGTACCAGGCACGGGTTGACTTGGGCCCCCTCTGGTGCTGTGGTGGCTGGTTTTAATGTCCCTGCCTAATGATCTGGCACGCCTCGAAAGGTAAATGATAATTTGCTTTAAGTGGAGCCTTTAGGCGGAAAAGCCTTGTAGGGCTTAACTCCTTTTCAAAACGACAGTGTTTACGACAAGCAACCGACAGATTTTGATTTCAAATGGGATTTTTTTGGTATGAAAATGCGTCACATCGCAACACCACACTGCTGACTGTCATTTGAACAAACCGATGGTTTGTATGACGATTCTGTGAGATCCTCCATGAAGGCCGCTAGACTGTGATTGAACAGGCTTTCAGTTGGAGCCTAACTGGTGGACACAGCAGTAAGAATTACAGAGAAGAAAGGACTAATTCTGGGAATGATGGAGAGGATACTGGGAAAGCACATTCTGCAGAGACTGCGTGGACATGCAGCCTAGTGTCGTCTTTGTAGAGGAAATCTGGGCGATTTCAAATGAGTTCTCATCACTGAAAAGGACTCATTATCACTTTTGTATACTCTCTCCATTTCATTCTTCATCAGGCCTTTGTAAGCATAAAAAGTGCTAATACAGTTTTTGCCAAATTCTTACTACTTGCAAATCATTTGAAATTCAGCACACGTGATGAGTTAAGGACTTCATAATGGATGTATTATAAACACTTTAATGGCCGCATTCTTTCTCTGGCATTAGGCCCATAATCAATATGCAATGCCCAGATCCCCCTGCCCCTACCTGTCCATTCCCTATCCCCCTTTCATTACAGCATCTTTCTCTCCTCTTTAGTTAGGAAGTGTTTAATTAATACACCTTTCCTCCCCAAACTGTGCTGGATGCTGCTGCAAGTGTATATTTAGCATGAACTTGAGTCTCCAAAGAGCTGTACTTGTGCTGTCATAGTCGTACCTCTCTTTCTAAGTTGAACAGGTGTCAGATGAGTGAGCAGTTTGTCTGTCACCAGTCAAAACCCTGGACTGTGCTGAACCTCCTGTGCGAGAGCTGTGATATCATGAGATCTCAGCATCCTTTGTTGGGTTGAGCCAACAGGGTTAGATGGCAGCCGTGGCAATACTGGCAATACTAGCAGCAGTACCCAAAATACCAGACCAGTACCAGCAGTACCAGATGCGTACAAAGAAGTACTAGCAGTACCAGTCAGTAGTACCAGCAGTACTATCAGTAAAAGCAGTACCAGTATTAAAATCAGTAGCAGGAGTAAAACAGTACCAGCAATAAAAGCAGTAAAACAGTTCCAGTAGTAGCAGTAAAAGCAGCACCAGTATTAAAAGCAGTACCAGTAGTAAAAGCTGTGTCAGTAGTAAAAGCAGTAGTAACAGTGAACCGCAGTATCAGTAGTAGAAGCAGTACTAGTGGTAAAATCAGTGCTAGTAGTAAAATCAGTAAAAGCAGTAGTAGTAGTAAAAGCATTACCAGTAGTAAAAGCCGTAGTAGAAGTAAAAGCATTACCAGTAGTGAAACCAGTGCCAGCAGTAATAGTAGTAGTAAAAGTAGTACCAGCAGTAGTAGCAGGACCAGTAGTAAAAGTAGTACCAGCAGTAGTAGCAGGACCAGTAGTAAAAGTAGTACCATTAAAAGCAGTACCAGTAGTAAAAGCAGTACCAGCAGTGAAAGCAGTACCAGCAGTGAAAGCAGTACCAGCAGTAAAAGCAGTACCAGTAGTAAAATCAGTACCAGCGGTAAAATCAGCACCAGTAGTAAAGGCAGTACCAGTAGTAGTAGTAAAAGCAGTAGTAGAAGTAAAAGCAGTAGAAGTATTAAAAGCTGAAGTAGAAGTAAAAGCAGTAGTAGTAGTAAAAGCAGTAGTAGTAGTAAAAGCAGTACCAGTAGTAAAAGCAGCAGTAGTAGTGAAAGTAGTACCAGTAGTAAAAGCAGGACCAGTAGTAAAAACAGTACTTGTAGTAAAAGCAGGACCAGTAGTAAAAGCAGTACCAGCAGTAAAATCAGTACCAGTAGTAAATGCAGTACCAGCAGTAAAAGCAGTGCCAGTGGTAAAATCAGTACCAGCTGTAAAAGCAGTACCAGTTGTATTAGTAAAAGCTGTAGTAGTAGTAAAAGCAGTAGTAGTAGTAAAAGCAGTAGTAGTAGTAAAAGCAGTAGTAGTAGTGAAAGCAGTAGTATTAGTAAAAGCTGTAGTAGAAGTAAAAGCAGTAGAGTAGTAAAAGTAGTAGAAGCAGTACCAGTAGTAACAGTGAACCGCAATATCAGTAGTAAAATCAGTGCTAGTAGTAAAATCAGTACCATTAGTAAAAGCAGTAGTAGTAGTAAAAGCAGTAGTAGTAGTAAAAGCGGTACCAGTAGTAAAAGCAGTACTAGTAGTGAAAGCAGTACTAGTAGTGAAAGCAGTACCAGTAGTAAAAGCAGTAGTAGTAGTAAAAGCATTACCAGTAGTAAAAGCAGTACTAGTAGTGAAAGCAGTACTAGTAGTGAAAGCAGTACCAGTAGTAAAAGCAGTCCCAATAGTAAAAGCAGGACCAGTAGTAAAAGCAGTACCAGCAGTAAAAGCAGCAGTAGCAGTAAAAGCAGTACCAGTAGTAAAAGCAGTACCAGTAGTAAAAGCATTACCAGTAGTAAAAGCAGTACCAGCAGTAAAATCAGTACCAGCAGTAAATGCAGTGCCAGCAGTAAAGCAGTGTACCAGTGGTAAAATCAGTACCAGCAGTAAAAGCAGTACCAGTAGTAACAGTAAAAGCAGGACCAGTAGTAAAAGCAGTAGTAGCAGTTAAGCAGGACCAGTAGTCAAAGCAGTACTTGTCATAAATGCAGTAGTAGTAGTGAAAGCAGTACCAGTAGTAAAACCACTACTAGTAATAAAAGTATTACCAGTAGTAAAAGCAGTACCAGTAGTAAAAGCAGTACCAGTAAAAGCAGTAGTAGTAGTGAAATCAGGACCAGTATTAAAAGCAGTATTAGCAGTAAAAGCAGTACCAGTAGTAAAAACAGTACCAGCAGTACCAGTAGTACCAGCCATAAATGTAGTACCATCCGTATCAGTAGTAAAAGCAGTGCTTGTAATAAAAGCAGTGCCAGTAATAAAAGCAGTACCAGCAGTAAAAGCAGTACCGGCAGTACCAGTAGCAAAAGCAGTACTAGTAGTAAAATCAGTAGTAGCAGTACTAGTAGTAAAATCAGTAGTAGCAGTAAAAGCAGTACTAGTAGTATAATCAGTATTAGCAGTAAAAGCAGTACCAGTAGTAAAAACAGTACCAGTAGTACCAGTCATAAAAGTAGTACCATCAGTATCAGTAGTAAAAGCAGTACTAGTAGTATAATCACTATTAGCAGTAAAAGCAGTACCAGTAGTAAAAACAGTACCAGCAGTACCAGTAGTACCAGTCATAAAAGTAGTACCATCAGTATCAGTAGTAAAAGCAATGCCAGTAATAAAAGCAGTACCAACAGTAAAAGCAGTACCGGAGGTAAAAGCAGAACCAGCAGTACCAACAGTAAAAGCAGAACCGGCAGTAAAAGCAAAACCAGCAGTACCAACAGTAAAAGCAGAACCAGCAGTACCAACAGTAAAAGCAGTACCGGCAGTAAAAGCAGAACCAGCAGTATCAACAGTAAAAGCAGAACCAGCAGTACCAACAGTAAAAGCAGAACCAGCAGTACCAACAGTAAAAGCAGTACCGGCAGTAAAAGCAGAACCAGCAGTACCAACAGTAAAAGCAGAACCAGCAGTACCAACAGTAAAAGTAGAACCAGCAGTACCAACAGTAAAAGTAGAACCAGCAGTACCAACAGTAAAAGCAGAACCAGCAGTACCGGCAGTAAAAGCAGAACCAGCAGTACCGGCAGTAAAAGCAGAACCAGCAGTACCGGAAGTAAAAGCAGAACCAGCAGTACCGGAAGTAAAAGCAGAACCAGCAGTACCAACAGTAAAAGCAGAACCAGCAGTACCAACAGTAAAAGCAGAACCAGCAGTACCAACAGTAAAAGCAGAACCAGCAGTACCAACAGTAAAAGCAGAACCAGCAGTACCGGAAGTAAAAGCAGAACCAGCAGTACCAACAGTAAAAGCAGAACCAGCAGTACCAACAGTAAAAGCAGAACCAGCAGTACCAACAGTAAAAGCAGAACCAGCAGTACCAACAGTAAAAGCAGAACCAGCAGTAAAAGCAGAACCAGCAGTACAAACAGTAAAAGCAGAACCAGCATTACCAACAGTAAAAGCAGTACCAGCAGTAAAAGCAGAACCAGCAGTACCAACAGTAAAAGCAGAACCAGCAGTACCGGCAGTAAAAGCAGAACCAGCAGTACCAACAGTAAAAGCAGTACCGGCAGTACCAACAGTAAAAGCAGTACCAGCAGTAAAAGCAGAACCAGCAGTACCAACAATAAAAGCAGAACCAGCAGTACCAACAGTAAAAGGATTACCAACAGTAAAAGCAGAACCAGCAGTACCGGCAGTAAAAGCAGAACCAGCAGTACCAACAGTAAAAGGAGTACCAGCAGTAAAAGCAGAACCAGGAGTACCAACAGTAAAGCAGTACCAGCAGTAAAAGCAGAACCAGAAGTACCAGCAGTAAAAGCAGAACCAGCAGTACCAACAGTAAAAGGAGTACCAGCAGTAAAAGCAGAACCAGCAGAACCAACAGTAAAAGGAGTACCGGCAGTAAAAGCAGAACCAGCAGTACCAACAGTAAAGCAGTACCGGCAGTAAAAGCAGAACCAGCAGTACCAACAGTAAAAGGAGTACCGGCAGTAAAAGCAGAACCAGCAGTACCAACAGTAAAAGCAGAACCAGCAGTACCGGCAGTAAAAGCAGAACCAGCAGTACCGGCAGTAAAAGCAGAACCAGCAGTACCGGCAGTAAAATCAGAACCAGCAGTACTGGCAGTAATAGCAGAACCAGCAGTACCGGCAGTAAAAACAGAACTGGCAGTTAAAGCAGAACCAGCAGTACCGGCAGTAAAAGCAGAACCAGCAGTACCGGCAGTAAAAGCAGAACCAGCAGTACCAACAGTAAAAGCAGAACCAGCAGTACCAACAGTAAAAGCAGAACCAGCAGTACCGGCAGTAAAAGCAGAACCAGCAGTACCAACAGTAAAAGCAGAACCAGCAGTACCAACAGTAAAAGCAGAACCAGCAGTCAGTGGAAGTAGCAGCAGGAGTTTCCTCATTCTGCTCATTCTGCTCCTACACCGACCACGTCACAGAGGAGTGAGATAAAGCGAGTCAGAGTGTCGGGGACGACAGAGGGCAGATCCCCAGGGCCCAGTAATTGGTCGGGTGGAGGGGAGTTGAGGACTCCTTTTGTCCTGTGGTAACAGGAGATGAGAGTCGAGGTGCTGCCCTGGCCCCTGTGGCGACGGCCTGTTGCAGTCTGATCAGAGAGGGGTGCTGCTGCGTGGCATGGCGTGGGCGCCCTCTTCCCTCACCCTGTCCCCTCAGAGGGCTTGGGAGCAGACAGATGCTCTGATAACTGCCATCCCTCCCTTCTCTCTACTGGTTTTGAAGGCCAAACTCTTCCCCAGTGTGTCAGACAGACACACTGAGGCATATACACACTAACTTGGTCTGCTTCAGTACCTATTTCTACCCCTTGCCACATACAGACATGGGCAAACAGAGGTAGAAGATTGCATTTCTTTTCCCAGGATGGAGCACTATAAGGAGTCTTGACTAAATGATTTTAGTATTTTCCCCCATTGTCTTTATCTTTTTATTTCTCTTAAAGTTGGTGAAAAAAATGCTTTTAACAATTGATGGTGTAAAGTGATGGAGGAAATGCGATTCCCAGGCAGTAGGCATGTATTGTCAGGGTAGCTGTGGGGAAAGAGAATGGTGATATCTTTGGTTGTTGATTCCTGCATGATAGGGAGAGGGAAGCCCTAGGGGTGAAGCCTCAGGAAATGTCTGGATTGCTCTTAAGCGGCCTCTCCCTCCTGCAGTAATGGAGTTGTAGAACACAGAAAACTGCATTGTTTGCTGCACTAAGTACTCTTTACTTTCAGTTTACTTTAGTGGATTGGTTCTGCAGTAGAGACAGAGATTGAGAGGCGATTGGATGAAGGCCCACAGCCATTTTCTCATGGCCACGGTAGAAACCAGCTCTTTCTCTGTTTAACCTAGGGACAAATCTGAAAGAGAGGTTTAACCTTTGAAAAAAGCTGCACCCCCACACTGCAATTCTGTATATATTTAGTACCCATTTCCTCCAGTAAAGTAAGAGAGTCAATGAACAGGAAAACACTACATTAGTCTAAAAGCTACAAGTCGTAGACACAATTTATTTATGTGCATTTGAAAATATTTGGACTGTACACATTTTTTGGCCTTGAAATTAATGAGAAAACATTTAAGTCGTGGTTACATTGGCAAAAATGGTCACACTATTCACGGCCTCCACCCAAGCTAATTTATTTAAAGACATAGAGTAACTCAAATTACGTAGGACCCTACTTTGATATGCTATTTTCCTTTCTTCGTCGGCCATCTTTGTTTCCTCGGGTGATCCGCCTCTCTTGCACACAGCTGCTTTCTTGCTTGTTGTTTTTGGCACCGCATTCAAACTCGCCCGCCCGCTCTCAGCTTTCTCTGGTGTACTCAAAAGACACGGGACATCAGAAAGCTTTGAGGCGCTGGCGACATTAACATCGCCGAACTCTTTCTGAGAGGGGCTGCAAGCACAAGACCCTTGGCTCTTTGTGTGTAAATGTGTGAGAGTAGCTGAGTGCCCTCTCTCTCCAATACAAAGACCCCAAGGTTACCAGGAAGTCACTGATCCCCTTCCAGGAGCTGCATTCCTCTCGGTTCCGTCTCATTCCATGCCATGCCATTCCTCGCCTGCATGCCTGAAACAGGTGCTGTTTTTCTGACCTTGGCTGTTTGTGGAGATTATATATTTACCGGCTCCTCTGGATAAGCACTGTCTTGTCTCTCTCTTCCACTACAAAGCACCATTATTCAGTCTCTCTCTGTTCGTCTCCTCTACTGGATTACACTGTGGATGGATGAGCCAGAGACAGAGGCTGTGAACAGCTTTGACTAACACACACCCATAGTTTTTGGTGTGTGCGTGTGACTGTGACTGTTTATACCATTGCAGGGTCAGTAGGTTTCAATCACTGGGCTTTGATGGGATGAACTTGCAGAGGGTTTGAATAAGATTCAACTTCTGTGAATGTTCAGCATGATATGAATATGTTCAGTCTACTATTGACAGAGACATTTGGTGTTAAGTGTCACCGGCTTGACAGAGTATGAGTATGATGGAATTGAACATTCTATTTGATCTATATTCCTAAATCAAGTAAAGGTAGATCCATATGGAACATTTCTAAGTTGTTACTAGATGTTATTAAGTGTGGCCGGCTAGCTTGTATTAGCTATAGATGTATTACCTGTGAGCGTGGTGTGGTTAGATTTGTGCTGTTGTGGTACAGCCGCTGTAGGGTGATAATAAGGCTGGCAAATGGGCGAGGAGGAGGGGGGGCAGTTTGTGGGTTAGATGGGATAGTGTGTGGGGGGCTACATGGTTACCACGGAAATGGATGTGTTGGCCTCATCAGCGGGCTCCCAGCTGGTGAGGGCTCGGAAGCGCGTCTTGGCAAGCGTTCGGTCAGGGGAGAGTTTGCATCTGTGCTGCCTTGGCTCTCAGCCGGAGGGGGTAGGAGCTGTTCACCCCCCTGCACCCCTCTCCAACACCCCTTCTCGTCAGGTCTTAAAGGGGACCCACCCACTGTCAAGGCACAGCCTCATCACACAGCTCACTGGGAAACTGCCTCCGAGTTGCTCTCTCTTTCTCTCTTCCCCTATCCCCAGTCCCTCTTCTCCACCTCTTTTCACCCCATTCTCTCCCTTTCACACCATGATTTACTCGTCTCCTCACCCTCATTTATCCACTGTCTTTCTCTCCTCTTTCTCCTCTATCAGTTTCCTTTCCATTCTCTCTCCTTCGTCTTCCTCTCCCTGCACCACCCTCTTTTCAATTTTTCTACTCTCTATTTTTCTACTTTTTCTCTCTCTCCCCCTGAGACTAGCCGATTATATCAGTCCTGTACCGCCCACCCTGTAGAGACGTTTTGCTTGTCCTACAGATGCATCCTCTGTAGTGTCTTTATTTGATTTATTTCTCATTTACTTCACAGGATATTTGTTGAAGGGTAAGATTTGAACAGTTTTACAGGATGCCCCTTTCCACTAAATGTGCTAGGGATTAAAGTTCCTTCTCATTCCAGGGAATGCTGTAAAACAGACTATTTAGCCTGTCCAAACCGCAGTGGTGTGGATGGGTGACATATCAAAGGAGAGGGTTAAACGCAAGCACTCAGGAAATGAGCTGGAACATGATTTGGTGACCTCTGAATCCTCTACCTCGTTCCCACGGAGTGTGTGTAGTTGGGGGGATTGTGGGTATGTGTAGGCTTTGATGTTCTGGGTCGTGGAGTTACAACCATGTGGCTACTGTACAGGGAGAGGAGTCTGCAGCACAGGGCAGCTCCTGACCAGGGAGGACTGGAGGAAAACCATGGCAGTGACATCATCGGTGACATGGGAGGTAGTCTGTCCTGGCTTTGCCTCCATGCACCTGCCCATCATCTGAAGGGCAAACGGCCTATCCCCCAAATCACTCGCATGCTCCAGATCTAAGATTATTTGTGTGTTCTTTGTGTTTTCATCTGTCCGGTTATGTTTCAAGCCTTAACTTGAGCTTAACGAGAGACAGACGGCCATAAAGTGATCAAAAAAACGCCCTAGAGTCCCGCTGATAACCATCAACGGAAAGAGTGAACGCATGGGGAGAGTGACTGGACCGGGTGCCAAGTGCGACGATACACTCTGTCCATCTGTATCAGGCTTTAGTCTGTAAAATGGCATGTGTAAAGCCCTCGTAATATCTGCCTGGGTGAAGCATGTTTATTATGGAGGCAGGCGGCGCGGTGCTGTGGTGACGCTACCCCGTCAGGGACAAGGCCAGCTTTTGTTCATTTTCTGGTTCCCTGCATCTGCTTGTAATAGACAAGACCTCTACTGTGTCGTCATGTTTTGGCTTTGATATCCCTTTCAGATCCAGTTAGGCTGGGGGGGGGAATGGCGACATATGGAACATGCCAGAGATCACTTGCTTTGTCTAATTGTGCTGTGCATTTGTCCCATAGGCCTATGTGATCAGAAAATGGCTACGTTGCACTGTCCATGTCCTAGTGTACTGCATTGTCCATGTCCTTCATGACGAGTGGTCACACCAGGGTGGCACATTAAAGGAAGGTGGACCTTGTTGGCATGAGAGCTGCACAGAGTAGTGATGGTGTCCGATACTGCTGGAGTAAAGGAACAAAGGAGAAGTGTTATTACTGTCTGACCCCCTCACTGACGCACTCTCTCTCTCTCTCTCTCTCTCTCTCTCTCTCTCTCTCTCTCTCTCTCTCTCTTTACAGTGTATCCCTCACATTGTCTCTCTGTTGGATGTAAGACAGTGGCTGTGTGTGAGATTCTGAAGTACACCCAGCCCACACACCCAGACCACACATCTGTCTGTCCCCAATCTCTCAGTGGTGAGTGGACTGGGACCGGGACAGCCATCCTGGTGCTTTCTTCATGTTCAACAGCCATCACACCATCTCCTGTAGTAAGAGATAGACTCACTCACATGAAACACACACACACACACACATAAAGGTACCAGTCAAATGTTTGGACACACCATCTCATTGGGTTTTTCATAATTTTTTACTATTTTCTACAATGTGGAATAATAGTGAAGACATCCAAACTATGAAGTAGCACATATAAATAATTCAGTAAACATAATTCTTCAAAGTAGCCACCCTTTGCCTCGATGACAACTTTGCACACTCTTGGCTTTTTCTCAACCAGCTTCATGAGGTAGTGGAATGCATTTCAATTAACAGGTGTGCCTTGATAAAAGTTCATTTGTGGAATTTCTTTCCTTCTTAATGCGTTTGAGCAAATCAGTTGTGTTGTAACAAGGTAGGGGTGGTATACAGAAGATAGCCCTATTTGATAAAAGACCAAGTCCATATGATGGCAAGAACAGCTCAAATAAGAAAAGAGAAATGACAGTCCATCATTACTTTAAGACATGAAGGTCAGTCAATACGGAACATTTCAAGAAAGCATTGAAAGTTTCTTCAAGTGCAGTCGCAAAAACCCATCAAGCGCTATGATGAAACTGTCTCTCATGAGGGCTGCCACATGAAAGGAAGACCCAGAGTTACCTCTGCTGCAGAGGATACGTTCATTAGCGTTAACTGCACCTCAAATTGCAGCCCAATAACTGCTTCACAGAGTTCAAGTAACAGACACATCTCAACATCAACGGTTCAGAGGAGTCTACGTAAATCAGGCCTTCATGGTCATATTGCTGCAAAGAAACCACTACTAAAGGAATCCAATGAGAAGAAGAGACTTGCTTGGGCCAAGAAACACAAGCAATGGACATTACACCAGTGGAAATCTATCCTTTGGTCTGATGAGTCCAAGTTTAAGATTTTTGTCTCCAACCGCCGTGTCTTGATCTCTGCATGTGTGGTTGCCACTGTGAAGCATGGAGGTAATTTATTTAGAATTCAAGGCACATTTAACCAGAATGGCTACCACAGCATTCTGCAGCGATATGCCATCCCATCTGGTTTGCACTTAGTGGGACTATCATTTGTTTTTCAACAGGACAATGACCCAACACACCTCCAGGCTGTGTAAGGCCAATTTGACCAAGAAGGAGAGTAATGGAGGGCTGCATCAGATGACCTGGCCTCCGCAATCACCTGACCTCAACCCAATTAAGATGGTTTGGGATGAGTTGGACCGCAGAGTGAAGGAAAAGCAGCCAACAAGTGCTCAGCACTGTTGGAAAAGCATTCCAGGTGAAGCTGGTTGAGAGAATGTCAAGAGTGTTCAAAGATGTCATCAAGGCAAAAGGTGGCTACTTTGAAAAATCCAAAATATTTTTTGGTTACAACATTATTCCATATGTTTGATTTCATAGTTTTGATGTCTTCACTATTATTCTACAATGTAGACAATAGTACAAATAAATAAAAAAAAACTGAAGGAGTAGGTGTGTCCAAACTTTTGACCTGTACTGTGTCTACTACTGTACATAGCATTTTCTTACACTGTTATACGCACTGCATATTTATATACTAGATGCTTAGATAGCTCACTGTAATATACAGGTAACTGCCAAAATAATGGAAACACCAACATAAAGTGTCTTAAAATAGGGTGTTGGGCCACCATGAATCAGAACTGCTTCAATGCACCTCGGCATAGATTCTACAAGTGTCTGGAACTCTATTGGAGGGATGCGACACCATTCTTCCATGAGATGTGCCATAATTTGGTGTTTTGTTGGTGGTGGTGAAAAACACTGTCTCGGGCGTGACTCCGGAATCTCCCATAAGTGTTCAATTGGGTTGAGATCTGGTGACTGAGACGGCCATGGCATATGGTTTACGTTGTTTTCATGCTCATCAAACCATTCAGGGACCACTCGGGGGCATAGCCATGGTAGCCAAAATAATAGCCTAAATAATGGCCTGCCAGCATTTTTATATGACCCTAAGCATTATGGGATGTTAATTGCTTAATTAACTCAGGAACCACCCCTGTGTGGGAGCACATGCTTTCAATATACTTTGTATCCCTTGTTTACTTAAGTGTTTCCATTATTTTGGCAGTTATCTGTATCTACTGAAGTACATGTCATTCTTAGTATATCTGTTTGGTGTATATACGCATAGATTGCATTTGGATTACTGATACAGTGTTATTTGGGTTGGTAACTGGATTCGTTCTGACATTCGTGATTTCTTGTTTCTAGTTTTTGATTATTATTTGCGTACTTGTTTGACATTTTTCCTGCACTTTTAGGAGCTAGTAACGTATGCATTTCTCTGCACCCGCTAGAACATCTGTTAAACTGTGTATGCGACCAATAAACCTTGATTTGATTTGAACAGCATGTTAGCATGTCTCAGCTTAGAGCCCTGCCCTGCTTAATCCTCCAAAACAAGAATATCTCAAAAGCATACAGTTTTCTGTGTACCACTGAACTACCCTTGTTTGTATATTGAGCATTAGTGCATGGGTTTATCCTATATGTAGGCTAGTTGTGTGTGTGTTTTTTGGTTGGGTCTGTGCATGCGTGTGGTTGTCATTCCATAGCAGGTCCAACATCAAAGGTTGTCTGCACATCTTGGTCTTTAGATAAATGCCTGATCGGGTGTAAGCACAATCGTAGGATTTCTCCGATAGGTCTCTCTCTGTTTTAATGTTACCTTTGCCCACCCGTCTGGCCTGTTTCTCTCTTCTCCATCCGAGCTGATCTAATGATTCACGGGGCTGCATCGAGCCGCTTGTCGGAGATCAATCATCTTCGTCAGAGCATTCTGCCGATTGTTTGAGTAGGGGGCCATTAGAGAGAACTGTTTGGAAGTGTTTTGTGAACTTAAGCTGCTTCAAAGGTCAGAGGGAAAAAAAGTGCTCCTGTGTGTGTGTGTGTGTGTGTGTGTGTGTGTGTGTGTGTGTGTGTGTGTGTTGCAGAGAGAGAGAGAGATGGAAAGAGAGGCCTTGTCAGCCTATTCGTGGCTCTGCTGCCCTTTGTTAGTGTGAATACTTAAACAGCTCGCCACAAGTTCAGAACCTGGGATAAATAATTTCCACTGTCTGTCATGCTGATCTGAAATATGCACAGTGGAGGGAGGGGGGGAGCTGGAGAGAAGAGGAGAGGCGAGGCGAGGCGGCTAGTCGGTGTTGTGTTGAGTTGCTGGTAGAGCCAGAAAAACCTCTTTTATGTGCCTTGTCAATAGCAACTAATGAGAATTGTGCATTGTCTTGTATGAACTCCATATAGTTCTAACATGATGGAAACTTGTTCAAAAGGCTGCCTCCTGAAATGCGTACCTATTCTGTTTGAAAGTCATGAAATGTTGAAAATGAAAGTTGCACAGTGGAGAAAATAAAAAGATAGTCAAACTCATTTCTGAGAGTCTAGAAACTGCAGTCTGCTTTGATATGACATGAGATTGAGATGAACAAAATGTTTTGATACCAAGGTTCTAGCCTTAGAGTTTGACAGATTTGTAATGGTGACATTAGCGTAATTCTTTATAAAAGCGAGATTAGCTATAGTGCCGTGGTTCACTTACTCCAGTGAATATCTGAGGTTAGTGGAGTTTTCGACATCCCAACCATCTCTGCTGAGGTTAGACCTCTAGACCAGATGGTTTTGACCAGCAGTAGAGCTCGCCAGAACCCAGACTCCCAGCCCTGGTAAGGCACAGATAAGGGGGGGGGTTGAAAAATGTTTACATGTGATAGCTGGTTTAAGATGTTGCGGATTGCCAATAATTGGGAAAGCTGGCACAGCAGTTAAGACCTTTGTTGCACACTCAAAAACGGGTTTCCACTTCAGAGGAGAAAGCGGAATTGAAATCAGCTGGATGTCGTTGATTTAAGGCAGTTTTGTGTTACATTGAGTCACATATAAGATGGCTTTAACCCCAAGTTGAGCGTCTGTTTGCCAGACCTGGTTTGCTGTCCAAGTCACTTTCACTAAATCATTTTGAAAGTCTGAATGTTTGACTGTCTTCTAGCCATTTAGATGTTCCCCCCTTTTATCTATCACAATCAGAGGCAGAAAGTCTGAATGTTTGACTGTCTTCTAGCCATTTAGATGTTCCCCCCTTTTATCTATCACAATCAGAGGCAGAAAGTCTGAATGTTTGACTGTCTTCTAGCCATTTAGATGTTCCCCCCTTTTATCTATCACAATCAGAGGCAGAAATTCTGAATGTTTGACTGTCTTCTAGCCATTTAGATATTCCCCCCTTTTATCTATCACAATCAGAGGCAGAAATTCTGAATTTTGTGAAACATGTTTCTAAACAAAGAAGTTGATACCCACTCTGGTAATTATCTTATTTCCTTTGGATGGTAGTGTGCATACTTAATTATGGTTTTATTTATTTGTTTATTTGTTTATTCCTCTTTTTTTTTCTTAGTTACTCGCCTTCGACTTCTTGGGAAGAATGAAAAGTAGGGCGCTCACTTAGCAATTATTACTCAACCCCAAACAACTCTTTTTTTTATTTTTTTTAAAGGCACTGAATAATTTTTTTAAATAAACAAACAAAAAAGCGACTTTACACTGGAAGAATATTTAATTGTTTTTTGATTACTTAGGATATAACCAGGGGAGTTTGCTGTCATAAAAATTTAAAGAGATTTAGAATGATGCCATATTTCTGTTTTCCATTAATGTTTTTAAATTATTATTATTAGTCTCGGAATTCAGACTGATAATGACTAAAAAGAGAACTGTATTTATGATGCAGTTCAGACAGCAGTCCCAAAAGCCTGCAGTGTGAAATCTACAGTAACAGCAAGTACCACTGGCAACCAGGAGGTGGCAGCAGTGAGCAGCAGCGTCAACAGAAGGCTGCCAGTCACTGATTATAATTTATGATCCATTTCTATTATAGGTGGGATGTGCAGAGATAGTTACAGTAATAATTATCAGGACTGAAGTGTTTCCAAGGCAACCATAATTCCCCCCCCCCCCCCCCCCCCCATTGAAGCTCTCGCGGGGAGAGTGTCTGTGTAGCATGACATGGCTGGATCAGAGCAGCATAGGCCTCTCTTACTCTTTCCACTGCTGCTCTGGGAGGGAGGTTAGCTTTAGCACATATGGTAGAATACTATGATACTATGGCTGGCCTATGAGCACACACGGACTGAAACTGTCAGCATTGCCTTATAGGCCTTCACTGCTGTTGTACCACCAAGTAACACTCAAACAATGTGTGGCCTACCTGTTTTTGGTTTGAAGGTGCTTTGTTAGTAGAAAGCATGTGTATGTGTAGATATGTGATGGATAATGGTTTCAGGCCGTGTGTAGAATGGACTTAATAACAGTTGTCTACTCTCTTTATTATTGTCTGTTCGTCTGGTGGTGTGGTGGCACAGGATTGGACGTTCCTCTCCTTTTCACCTCCACTCTGACATCCTCTTGGGCCTTGCATAAACCCCCAGCTGCAATTATAAGACAGCCCTAATTTCTTATCATAAAAATCTAATGGTCTTGCAGTTGGAGCAATAGGCATGTTGAGGCTAAACAAAGGGGGAAACACTGTACTGTGTGTGCCATTAAACCCAGCAGGCTAGCGCTCAAGTGTTCGTTAATTCTCTTTTTTTGTGGCAGCACAAAATGGAGGGATCAAGGGGAGGTAAGAAATAAAGAGCAATAGGAATATTAAAGAGCAGGAGGAGAGAATTCAAGTTCACCTCCCCTGCTTTACCCATCTAAACCTCTGTCTACTTGTGGAGAGAGAAAGAGAACCGTACATACACACTGTAGCCTATTCAAAAAAAGACAAATGGGGGAAATAAAGAACCTTTGACTATTGAACGCTAAACAATTCCCTCCGAACAGACCGTCTTGATACGTTACATAATCCACTGTTATTGGCCTGTACAATATCACAAATAGATATACATATAAGCAATGCAAAACCCACAATACACATGACTTGTGTTGATGCACGTTAGAGACTGGTAGTAAGTAACACCAATGCGCCCAGTTGATGAATGGTTTCAGATGAGATGCCGTGTGAGTGTCTCCCAGGGCAGAGCAGATTGTGTGGCGTTGGTAGTGGCTGGCATTAGTGGCTCTTGGATTGAATTAGTAACTGGATCCATAGCTCTCCTCTCCTCGCCTCATGCCACACAGGGTTAAAACCTGCTGGGGTGCTCTTTCTCTCCATCGTGCGCCCCCCCCCCCCCAGAGTCTGTCATTGATTGAGGCACTTGGCTGATCTGTCACCAACAGGCACACAGATGGATGCAAGTAAACACACTCCAATGAGCACCTTTGGCACAAGGCGGAAGGCTAACGTGTGTGTCTGTGTTTGGTAGTGTTTCAGGTTGCAATGTCAGGGCTTCTGGATGTTTGTGTTGTGTTGCTGGGGTATTCTTCCACTAATGTGTCACACAGAATCCTCAAGTGTCTCCTCTTCTGCCTCTCTGTCTCGCTCTCCCTCTCTTTCCATATCTCTCTGTTTTTCACTCTATCTCCTTTTCTCTCCTTCTCGTCAACCCTGAAGTGCCCTCTTTAATTGAACAGTCATCTGTCTGCTGTTTTTCTCCCCCCACACCCCTCCCCGATATCCGGGGAAGCGTCCATCCGATGGCTCCAGCCCTCTCCCTCTTCTTCCACTCCGCCATCTGCTTGTAGTGCTGGGGCTGATGAGGGCCGTGTCATCCTTTTCTCCCTTCTCTCCTCCCTTCCATCTCCTCCCTCCCTCCCTATGTACCATCCGTGAGCATTGTTTGTTTGTGAGGGACGCTGTGCCTTTAAGAGCGCTGCCTGCTACTCGGGCCTAATGTCATTAATCTGTACAAACTTGGTGTGACAGAAGCAGGAGGCACCGCAGATTGATGACATTTTATTGTTATTGCAGTGCTACTATTAACTGTTTGCCAGTTCCGCTGAGGTTTTTACCTCTATACACCAGGCACCGCTGGAGAAAAAAGAAAACGGCAAATTGAACACATCGCTGATTCGATACAGAGAAAACAGATTAATTTAAGTATAAAATTGCTATTTTGATTTGTATTTTCTGTGGTGTTTTTTTTTTTTATGTATGGGAGAGTGGGGGTAGTTGAGCCAAAGGGTTAGTTGAGCCACTCCTAGTTTCTAGGAATCTATACACAAAATGAATCATGTGATCAAATATTTAGGAACAGGTCATCTTTTCATGGAGTCTGTGAAGCAAGAATCCGCATAGAAAAAGTATTAAGCAAGTTAGGTCCTAAAATGTTTGTTTTTTCACAGTCAAATTCATTATTGTGTTATAGGTTATAGTACTCGTTTTTAAGATTGGGGACTCTATAAGCTTCAATATGAGGTCCAAACATAGCATGAAAGTGCATCCTTGTAGCTGTGTGGGCTAATATAGTCAAAATGTTTGCCTTGGGGTAAGTTGAGCCAATGGTAATGGGGTAAGCGGGTCAGTTGTTTGTTCACCCGCCACAATAATAACCCATCCGCAACCGCCCAACTATATGTGATAAAGTGAAAATCTGAGGCCCAACCCAACCCAACCCAACCCCCACCCAAACCAACCCAAACCCCACCCAACCCAACCCAAACCCCACCCAACCCAACCCAAACCTGCAAATATAGAAAATGTGTTGTACAGTCAGAGACGATGGAGCAATTTTTTGACAGGACTCTTTAGATTGGTCTATGTTTCTGCATATAATTTCCAACATTTTGGTAGGCTTTTTGTTAGTCAACTTGTGTGTTATTAGTATCCATGCAGCTTCTCTTCTGTCATTACTTGTTGCCCTAGAATATAAACAGTACCAGTCAAAAGTTTGGACACACCTTCTCATTCCAGGGTTTTTCTTTATTTGTATTATATTCTACATTGTAGAATAATAGTGAAGACATCAAAACTATGAAATAACACATATGGAATCAAGTAGTAACCCCAAAAAAGTGTTAAACAAATCCAAATATATTTGAGATTTGAGATTTTTCAAATTATCCACCCTTTGCCTTAATGACAGTTTTACACACACTCTTGGCATTCTCTCAACCAGCTTCCCCTGGAGTGCTTTTACAACAGTCTTGAAGGAGTTCCCACATATGCTGAGCACTTGTTGGCTGCTTTTCCTTTACTCTGCGGTTCACCTCATCCCAAACCATCTTAATTGGGTTGAGGTTGGGTGATTGCGGAGGCCAGGTCATCTGATGCAGCACTCCATCACTCTCCTTCTTGGTCAAATAGGCCTTACACAGCCTGGAGGTGTGTTGGGTCAGTGTCCTGTCCTTTAGTAATGTTTTCTTTCAGCAAATTGTCAATGAAGGTCTGATTCACGCAGTCTCCTCTGAACAGTTGATGTTGAGATGTGTCTGTTACTTGAACTCTGAAGCGTTATTTGGGCTGCACTTTCTGAGGCTGTTAACTCTAATGAACTTATCCTCTTCAGCAGAGTCTTCAGCAGAGTATCCTCTGGGTCTTCCTTTCCTGTGGCGGTCCTCATGAGAGCCAGTTTCATCATAGCGTTTGATGGTTTTTGCGAATACACTTTTAAAGTTCTTGAAATGTTCCGGATTGACTGACCTTCATGTCTTAAAGTAATGATGGACTGTCATTTCTCTTTGCTTATTTGAGCTGTTCTTGCCATAATATGGACTTGGTCTTTTACCAAATAGGGCTATCTTCTGTATACCACCCCTACCTTGTCACAACACAACTGATTGGCTCAAACGCATTAAAACCTCTTATGGATAGGGGAGACGCTAGCGTTTCAACTGGCCAATTGCCAGGGGAAATACAGAGCCAGATTCAAATAAAATGCTATAAAATTCAAAGTTTCATTAAATCACACATGTAAGATACTCAATTAAAGCTACACTCTTTGTGAATCCAGCCAACATGTCAGATTTTAAAAATGCTTTTCGGCAAAAGCATAAGAAGCTATTATCTGATAGCCTGCACCCATCTGCACCAGCAGTAAACAAAGGAGCTAGCGTAGCAGGCTCTACACAAAACACTGAAATAAAATTACGATTAATTCCGTCCATATATATCGAAAATGTCCATTTATAAAGCACGTTTGATCCAGAAAAAAACAGCTTACAAAAACACAACGTCACTACAAAATATTTCAAAAGTTGCCTATAAACTTTGCCAAAATATTTCAAACTACTTTTGTAATACAACGTTAGGTATTTTTAAACGTTAATAATCGATCAAATTGTAGACGGGGCAATCTGTATTCAATACATGAACGAAAAGAAACCAGCACTGCTTTTCACATCTTGTGCAACTCACAAAAGTGTCCCCAGTTCCGAGTTGGCCTACTTCTTCAAAGCACAAAGGAATAACCTCAACCATATTCCAAAGACTGGCGACATCGTGTGGAACCGGTAGGAACTGACAATTGCTTCCTATTAAATATCCAATGGCAAAGACAATCTAGTGAACAGAAGGGGGGGGAATCTGAACAGTTAGTCCTCTGGGTTTTGCCTGCTACATAAGTTCTGTTATACTCACAGACATGATTCAAACAGTTTTCGAAACTTCAGAGTGTTTTCTATCCAAATCTATGAATAATATGCATATCTTATATTCTTGGCATGAGTAGCAGGAAGTTGAAATTGGGCACGCTATTTATCCAAAAGTGAAAATTCTGCCCCCTAGCTTTGAGGTTTTAAGGAAAGAAATTACACAAATTAACTTTTAACAAGGCATTCCAGGTGACTACCTCATGAAGCTGGTTGAGAGAGTGCCAAGAGTCACTACTAGGGTGACTACTATATTTTGATTGGTTTAGCACTTTTTTGGTTACTACATGATTCAATATGTGTTATTTCATAGTGTTGATGTCTTCACTATTATTCTACAATGTAGAAAACAGTCAAAATAAAGAAAAACCCTTGAATGAGTAGGTGTGTCTGAACTTTTGACTGGTACTGTATATAAAAAACTTGCTCAACAGTATAATGTTTTGAATTGATAGAATGAATGCTTCAATCTAGTCATCAGTAAAGTTCTCTTTCATCACTACTTCTCTCACACAGCAAAGATGTTTAGGGAACAGGGAGAAAATGCTTTTTTTAATTTTTTTTTACAAAATTTCCAAAGGACCTCAGTTTGACTGGATTTAAGGAACTTTAAAGCCGTGAAAACTACCCAACACATTTCTGATTTCAGTTCGGCTTGGATACATAAACTCAACAAAAAAAGAAATGTCCCTTTTTCAGGACCCTGTCTTTCAAAGATAAATCATAAAAAATCCAAATAACTTCACAGATCTTCATTGTAAAGGGTTTAAACACTGTTTTACCATGCTTGTTCAATTAACCATAAACAATTAATGAACATGCACCTGTGGAATGGTCTTTAAGACACTAACAGCTTACAGGCGGTAGGCAATTAAGGTCATAGTTATGAAAACTTAGGGCACTAAAGACTGGCAAAAAGTGTTCTTCACTGACGAGTCGCGGATTTGTCTCACCAGGTCGAATTCGCGTTTATCGTCGAAGGAATAAGCATTACATCGAGGCCTGTATTCTGGAGCGGCATCAATTTGGAGGTGGAGGGTCCGTCATGTTCTGGGTGGTGTGTCACAGCATCATCGGACTGCGCTTGTTGTCATTGCAGGCAATCTCAACGCTGTGCGTTACAGGGAAGACTTCCTCCTCCCTTATGTGGTACCCTTCCTGCAGGCTCATCCTGACATGGATTCGTTCTGTGTGTGATTTCCTGCAAGACAGGAATGTCAGTGTTCTGCCATGGCCAGCGAAGAGCCCGGATCTCAATCCCATTGAGCTCGCCTGGGACCTGTTGGATCGGAGGGTGAGGGCTAGGGCCATTCCCCCCAGAAATATCCGGGAACTTGCAGGTGCCTTGGTGGAAGAGTGGGGTAACACCTCACAGCAAGAACTGGCACATCTGGTGAAGTTCATGAGGAGGAGATGCACTGAGGTACTTAATGCAGCTGGTGGCCACACCAGATACTAACTGTTACTTTTGATTTAGACCCCCCCTTTGTTCAGGGACACATTATTCAATTTCTGTTAGTCACATGTCTGTGGAACTTGTTCAGTTCATGTCTGAGTTGTTGAATCTTGTTATGTTCATACAAATATTCACACATGTTAAGTTTGCTGAAAATAAACGTAGTTAACAGTGAGAGGACGTTTCTTTTTTTGCTGAGTTTATTTTATGTGGTTGAAATACTTTCAGCTGATGCTGATAAAGATAGCACCTTTACAGATGGTCCCTAACCACACATTCATTCTCTCTAAATCATATTTCTCCACTCCTGTTCCTAAGTCAAAATGTACATTTGGTTTATAATTTTACTGCAAGAAATGCTTAATTCTGCAGGACTTAATATTACATTAGGCTATGCGAGAGGTTATAGACCCACAGTCATTGTCCATTAACCCATCTGAACAGTGGGCCTGCATTTTGAAGTCCCCGTCTTGTGAATGTCGAATATGTTTAGTGCCTCACTTCACCAAATCCTTCCCAAACATTAGGCTACTGTTCTGGCCATCCCCTTTCTTTATTTTAAAATCTCAATTTCACAGCTTTTCTCTCATTGAATTTAACTCTGAAATTGTCCTTTTTTCCTCAGTGGATCAACGTGAACTTTTTTTGCCCAAGTTCCCAAAAGCATTTGGCAATTTGTGTGTACAGTATTTGGCGAGCGTACAGTACAGGGTTTTAGGCTTGGTTTCTGTACAGCACTTTGTGACATCAGCTGATGTAAGAAGGGCTTTATAAATAAATTTTATTGACCCTATACAAATTATTATTTCATTTAGTCCGTTTCATGCATAACATGCATAGTATTTTTGCTACGTGTCATACATATGAACTCAATATAGTGCATTTTTATTGTTACAGAGAAGACACCATCATGCCCCATGTATACAAACGTAAAACCAGCAGGGGTCTAGCCCAGGGTAGAATGACTGCCCCCTCTCATTGAAGCCACAGACGTTCAAGGCTGCCTGCAGTACTGTTTGTTTGCAGAAAACAGGATCCCCTATTATAGTGAATGGAAAAATGACTATCTAAATCTAATGTGGTCAATTTTCCTGTAAATACATTTTTTTTCTAAGTTAATCATGGTACCAATAATTGCTTCTAATACACCAGATGTACACTGAGTGTTCTTTCCATGACATAGACTGACCAGGTGAATCCAGGTGAAAGCTATGATCCCTTATTGATGAAGGGGAGGAAACTAGTTAAAGAAGGATTTTAAACCTCTATGGGATGAGTGTCCCTAAACCGGGACGGTTGTTGCTAATGTGCGTTAATGTGACTAGAATGACGTTGTATACAACAGCCAACTTTCCGGAACATAGACATATCTTAAATGGGCAGAAAGCTTACATTCTTGTTAATCTAACTGCAGTGTCCAATTTACAGTAGCTGTTACAGTGAAACATTGAAAATGTATCAGTTGACCAGTTCAGCACATTTGGGCAAACTCCTAGCAGACTTGATACAAAATATTGTGTAGTAATGCAATTCTTCACTGGATCAGTCTGAAAATGTGCACACACAATGCTGCCATCGGATGGCCAAAATCTAAATTACACCTACACTCCTATCTGAATGAATGGCCTTTCTCTTGCATTTCAAAGATGATTAAAAAAAAAGAAGAATAAAAAAACATGTTTTTTGTTTATATTATCTTTTACCAGATCTAATGAGTTATATTCTCCTACATTAATTTCACATTTACACACGCTTCAAAGTGTTTCCTTTCAAATGGTATCAAGAATATGCATGTCCTTGCTTCAGGTCCTGAGCTACAGACAGTTAGATTTGGGTGTGTCAGATAATTGAGACATGGATTGTGGATGTGTGCCGTTCAGACGGTGAATGGGCAAGACAAAATATTTCATTGTCTTTGAACGGGGTATGGTAGTAGGTGCCAGGTGCACCAGGTTGAGTGTGTTAAGAACTGCAACCCCAATGAGTTTTTTTCACACTCAATAGTTTCCTGTGTGTATCAAGAATGGTCCACCATCCAAAGAACATCCAGGCAACTTAACACAACAGTGGGCTAGCATCCCTGTGGAACACTTTCGACTCCTTGTCGAGTCCATGCCTTGACGAATTGAGGCTGCAACTCAATATTAGAAAGTTGTTCGTAATGTTTTGTGCACTCAGTGTACGTCTTTAAACCGGTTATTTTAAAATCGTACACAAAATATGTTAGAACAATTATTTAGTACGCTCGGCCTTCAACTTGAGTTACCCAATGAGAGGGGGCAGCACTGAGCTAGCCTGCGACGTCATTTCCTGGAGTAGCTCAAACTGAGCATGTTATGTATCCATGAGCCGCTATCTTAACCCGACTTCCCTTGGCTCCGATGCACTATTGAGTCTTCCTATAGGAATGTATGGTGTCACGTGAGCGATGGCCGTGTCCATTCATATATACAGTCGTTGGTCTTGCCCCCTCTTGAGGTCCTTGAGAGAGCAGCCAAGGAAGTGAGAGAAGGGAAGAAGTCCATTCGAGCAGCAGCAAGGGATGAAAAAATAGACTGAATGACAAAAAAAAAAAATTAAACAAACACGTAGATGTGCAAAAGAGAACCTATGTTACACGCGAGGTCTTATCGAAGACATCGAAGACATCCACATCCCGTGAATTAATCTTTGATCCACCAGCACCCTCACCTACTGTCACAGGACACCATCACTTACTTACCCCAAGGCGACTCAACTTACCCTGTCCCTGTACTCAATTTACCCCGTAAGTTGTGCCAAGATACCACTTTTTTTGTTGCACGAGCTACGTTTTCAAAATGTTTACATGCATTCTGATTATTTCCAGGGATAGACAACATTCTGAAATACTTTGTTAAAATAATACTATATTTACGTTGACGTAGTGATGCTACTCTCCCTTAATATGTTCCAATCCTCAGTGTAGTCATTTCTTACGGCCTGGTATAGATTATGTTGGAGGAAGAGAAACAATTGAATTTGTACAACAGTAGCTGTACTCCATTGCTCTCTCAGAATATAATAGTATACTATTGGCTAGTGGGGAAACATTTAACCCATGACTGTATCGCCTTGTGCACTGATATCAAGGCAGGTGATCCATCTGGTTTGATCTAATACGTCATGTGATTGATCAAGGTGAATTAATCAGGTAGATGCAGAATGAATGATGACCAGTCCTTTCTGTGTAATATGACTTATCAGGCCACACATCTTTTTGCAAGGTGTATCAGAATAAGATGACAATACAGCTTTTCAAACTGGTTAACAGTAACAGCCTCGAGGTTGGTCTTCCCAGGCATTAGGACAGACAGTTGTCGTCGACCCCCCCCCCCAGCTGTGTCTGGAGTGATGGGTCCCTATGATCTCCAAGCTTGTTTAGAGGGTGCAGAAGTACACAGCCGTTTTCTCCTAGTGATAGGTGTGTGTGTGTGTGTGTGTGTGTGTGTGTGTGTGTGTGTGTGTGTGTGTGTGTGTGTGTGTGTGTGTGTGTGTGTGTGTGTGTGTGTGTGTGTGTGTGTGTGTGTGTGTGTGTGTGTTGCTTCACTGCACTGCTGATAGAGAGAGAGAAAGAGAGATGGAGAGAGAGACGGAGAGAGCGAGACGGCGAGAGCGAGAGAAAGAAAGCGAGAGAAAGAGAGAGAGAGAGCGAGAGAGAGAGAGAGCCGTGTTGGAAAAGCTTCACAAGGTCAGACCCAGAGCTCATTAAGAGGAGAGAAGGGGGGTCCCAGACGTCCCATTCTCACTAACCTTATTCTGTAATTAGTCTTTGTTTCCTCCTAACACTCTGGCCATGCCACCTGGAGGTGGAACACCATTTAGACTGGGCTCCTTCCCAGCACCGCCCCATAGTGACACTGGTGTCACTGTCCCTGTCTCCCCTGCTTCCCTCCTCTTCTCTTCCCAGTCTGTCTCTCTGGCTTGGAGTCCTAACCCCCCTCTCCGATCCCACCACTCCACCCTACTTCCCATACACACCACTAGATCAGTGGTGTAGTGACAGTCCCTCTCTCCTCTACTCTGCCCAGTCTGGCTCTCTGGTTAAAATGATAAGCATCCACCCCAGCATGCTTCCCATTAACACCACTTTCCCACCGCTTTTGAACGTGTTACATATGCTTTTATCAGAACATATTGTTTCTGTATTTTAAACAAATTGTAGCATTTATGGAAAGGATGAGTGCCAAGTTCAGGGCTGCTTAGGATGCCAGTTGTATCTGTCGTCTTTGGGGAGTGTTCAGGGCTGTGTGGTGGCTTGGTGTGTCCAAGGTGTAGCAGCAGAGTGGGTGTGTGGAGGGTGGGTATCAGGGCTCTGAATGGCAGACCCTGGCTCAGTAACTCACTTAGGTTCCCATTCACCAGCCTGTGAGATCCAGTGGCAGCTCCTGTATGGCAGTCCTCTTGTATTAATGATGACGGATGAGAGAGAGAGAGCACCCTACTTCTCCAGTCTCTCTTGGGTCAGGAACTTTCTCGAGTTCTGGGTACAGCTGACCTAGAAAACGGGGATGTCACTTCCACACCCAGCGACAGCAGCAGCACCCTTTGGGATTAGAGGAGTAGTGGAGATAAATAATAAGAGATGTCCTCCGACACGTTGACTGTTATTGCCTTAGTTTTCAAAGAGAGATATCAAGGGGAAGCCTGTCTAAGTCTTATTTGTTTTTTTTATCCCTGCTCTCTGTATTTTCATGTTATGTGTGGTTGTACACAGCTGGGAGTCGAGATGAACCTGCTCTTGCGTGTGTGTGTGTGTGTGTGTGTGTGTCGGTGCTGCCACTATCTGTCATAGATACACCCCACCCCCTCCTCTACCTCTGCTGGATGCACCTGTTTATCTGCCTGTCATGTTCCATCATTGTGACTACCCTGGGCTGAATGGTGGCGTTGCCATGTCGATCTCCATCGGCGACGGTGCATCTGTTAGGCCTGACCACCCGGAACCTGGCAGAGATCCACCGCCCCCTGATGAGGACTGACACTGGATGATGACTTCAGAGGGGGGCGCTCACCCCCCTCTACACGTCCTCTCACCCGTCACTCAATCTGCTGCCACGGCAACCACCGCTCCAGTTCTGAGATATATGATGTGGCGTAACTACTGGACTTAAAAACGGCACTGTTTTATGTATTTATAGCAAAGGCTTCATATACTGCAGTCTGAGGTCAATGTTCATTTCAAGTGAGATTGTATTCATTGTTTGGTAGAACAAGGCGATTCCCCGGGGCTGTGCTGAAACAATGTTTATTGGGAGGAAGTTAGCTGTAGAATCCCATCCGTTCCATCTTGCGGAGATTGCATTGTATTGTCCACATCTATCTGTCATTAGTGTGTTGACATATGGATAACTGTCATATGGCGAACTCTTCATGGGGTTTGAATAAACGACGTCTGGAACCAGAGCATAGTTTGCAGCTGCAGTGTGGGATCCAGAGCTGGTGTGAGAATAGAATAGGGACGGACTTGATGGGATTTCAGAAATCTATGAGGCCGATGATGAATGCTTGAAATAGGTTTGTCTGGAGGTTGATAAGCCATTTGTTTTCATTAGCCTGATGCTAGCCTAAGCCTTCAGAGGGGGAATGGGGTGGGAAGCTGGGTGTAGGGGGCAGAGAGATGGGCCTGCTAACAGAATTAGCCTAGCATCCTTATCCTGGCTTCTCCAACCCCTCCGTTAGCCTTCCTCCTGGGTCCAGGGGTGAATCAGACAGGCCTTGGAGAGAAACAGGGTGACAGTCAAATATCATTCACTCGGTGTTGCCGCTTCGCTCTCATTGGAGCATGTCCATTAAATATTGACAACACGTTATCTCAGAGTGCAACGGAGATGTAGAAATAACGCCGAGAGGAGGTGTTTGGTAGAACTGGTACGTCTCCAAACTTTCACCACTGTTTGAGTGTCAGTGTCTTGGAGCACAAGGCAACGTTTAAGTGCAGTCTTTGTGTGAGTTCAGTACCACACCTTTTACCTCAGCTTCTGTTGCTCCTGTATGTATTTGGCTGGTGGGGTGTTGTTGGGGATGGCATTGGGTGAGGCATTTCTACACTGCTCTCATAAGAGGAAACCCCTTTTCTCTGTGGTGTTGAAGTCAGTACAGTTTCCTTCCCGTCCAACCTAAACGCAGTAGTGACAGCCACCATCCTCTGACACCAGACTAATGTACCCCATTGCCTTACTCTAGGGAAGGATCTCGATACGATTCAAGATGAGCCTGTGGTACTCAGTCACTTAAATAAAGGGTTAGAGACTGTGAGTAGCCTGTACAATAAGTGTGTGTGGGTGTGCATGCATGTGTGTGCGAACTGTACGGCACAGCGAGACAGATGGAGCTGAGGATGGAGATGGGGCTAGAGCTGTGGATCCAGTGCCTTAGGACTATGTATACCATAGGAGACTTCTAGGGCCTGTCTAATTGGTGGCTTTCACTGTGGATTAGGATAGACGATTAGGCCTACTCTACTGTATCTGGTAGCTCTCCTAGAGAAGACATTATGAGGGATCTACTGTATGAGGACGATGATGATAATGATAAGTGGGTAAATTGTCTTTAAATACAATATAATGTTCTCAGGGAATATCCGAGAGCTTATTAGGACAATGTGACTGACCACCATTTTCAGTCTTATGTTGCAACATTTTAAATGGTGTTTTTTAAATATTTTTTTTTACATGGGATGAAAGTATGCAGAGCTACAAAATGATAAATCATACACTGCAGATGAGGAACAATGGGAAAGTAAACTCTGCCTTGAAAGTTAATCAACTTTTAACCCCACTTCTGAGAAAATGGCCGTTGAATATTTTGGTACACCTACTGGAGAGCTCTTCTTTGTCTACACCCTTTCAGCATCGTTCACACCCTCTTAAGCCCCACCCATCTTTTTAATGATTTATGTGAGGCCATGTGCTAAACAGAGTGAGAAAGGTAGTGTAGTACACATGTTCATGAAATACAATAGATGGCCATAATCACCACCAGACACAACTGGCTAGCTTGATGAGTCATGTTATCTGGCGAAGAGGAGTCTTTTGTTTAAACATGTAGCTAGTTATCTAGCTAAACAATGAACCATAATCCCAACCCATACAGTACTAGAAATACAAATGGATTGTCATAGTTAGCCATCATGCATGAAATGCTGTAGTATGAATCTGCAGGTAGCTAAAGATAACCAACTAGGTTCAATGTTAGCTAGCTAGCTAACATTCGGTTATAATTAGCAATGCACATGACTTTCTGAGATACTAATAATATTACTACACAGATCATACACATAGCGTTAGCTAGCAAGCCAGCCAGCTAACATTAGCTAGCTAGCTAACAGTATGCTTTAACTTGCAATGAAAATGACTTTCTGAACAAATTTGAAATTAATAATATCTTGAAAATATAGCTAGACCCTTACTCGTGGATGAATGCTTCACGGCAAACTGGAACTTTAACTAAGTAAGATGTCGTGTAATTTCCGTTTTGTTTGTACAGTTTGCTTGGCCTGTTGTGTCAAGTCGCTCCTGTTCATACTGTCTGTGTACAAAGCCATAATAATCATCAGATCTTTTTTATTGACTTATTTTTATTATAATTGTATAAATGTTATGAAATGATGTTTTGCAGCTTTTTCTTTTGTTACATTTTTTATTTTATTTATTTTATTTCACGTTTATTTAACCAGGTAGGCCAGTTGAGAACATGTTCTCATTTACAACTGCAACCTGGCCAAGATTAAGCAAAGCAGTGCGACAAAAACAACAACACAGAGTTACACATAAACATACGTACAGTCAGTAACACAAAATAAAAGAAAAATAGAAAAATCTATGTACATTGTGTGCAAATGTAGAGAGGTAGATGTGCAGATGACGATGTGCAAGTAGAGATACTGGGATGCAAAAGAGCAGGAGGGTAAGTAATACTATGGGGATGAGGTAGTTGGGTGTGCTATTTACAGATTGGCTGTGTACAGGTACAGTGATCGGTAAGCTTCTTAGACAGCTGATGCTTAAAGTTAAAGAGGGAGATATAAGACTCTAGCTTCAGAGATTTTTGCAATTCGTTCCAGTCAGTGGAAACAGAGAACTGGAAGGAACGGTGGCCAAAGGAAGTGTTGACTTTGGGGATGACCAGTGCAATATACTGTACATGCTGGAGCACGTGCTACGGGGGTGGGTGTTGCTATGGTGACCAGTGAACTGAGATAAGGCGGGACTTTTCCTAGCAAAGACTTATAGATGACCTGGAGCCAGTGGGTTTGGTGACGGATATGTAGTGAGGGCCAGCCAACGAGAGCATACAGGTCACAGTGGTGGGTAGTATATGGGGCTTTGGTAATAACACGGATGGCACTGTGATAGACTACATCCAGTTTGCTGTGTAGAGTGTTGGGGGCTATTTTGTAAATGACATCGCCAAAGTCAAGGATCGGTAGGATAGTCAGTTCTACGAGGGTATGTTTGGCGGCATGAGTGAAGGAGGCTTTGTTGCGAAATAGGAAGCTGATTCTAGATTACATTTTTGATTGGAGATGCTTAATGTGGGTCTGGAATGAGAGTTTACAGTCTAACCAGACACCTAGGTATTTGTAGTTGTCCACATATTCTAGGTCAGAACAGAGTAGTGATGCTAGTCGGGCGGGAGGGTGCGGGCAACAATTGGTTGAAGAGCATGCACTTAGTTTTACTAGCATTTAAAAGCAGTTGGAGGCCACGGAAGGAGTGTTATATGGCGTTGAAGCTCATTTGGAAGTTTGTTAGCACAGTGTCCAAAGGAGGGCCAGATGTTTACAGAATGCTTTCATCTGCGTAGAGGTGGATCAGAGAATCACCAGCAGTAAGAGCAACGTCATTGATATATACAGAGAAAAGTGTCGGCCTGAGAATTGAACCCCATAGGGGCATCCCCATAGAGACTGCCAGAGGTTCTGACAACAGGCCCTCCGATTTGACTCACTGAACTCTATCTGAGAAGTAGTTGGCAGTCATTTGAGAAGCATAGGCTATTGAGTCTGCCGATAAGAATGCAGTGATTGACAGAGTCGAAAGCCTTTGGCCAGGTCATTGAAGACGGCTGCACAATACTGTCTTTTATCGATGGCGGTTATGATATCGGTTAGGACCTTGAGTGTGGCTGAGGTGCACCCATGACCAGCTCGGAAACCAGGTTGCATAGTGGAGAAGGTATGGTGAGATTCGAAGTGGTTGGTGATCTGTTTATTAACTTCGCTTTCGAAGATTTTAGAAAGGCAGGGCAGGATGGATTTAGGTAGCTTTCCAATATTGGGGAATAGGCTAGTAATAGGGGTTGCAACAATTTTGGTGGATAATCTTAGAAAGAGAGGGTCCAGATAGTCTAGCCCAGCTGATTTGTAAGGATCCAGATTTTGCAGTTCTTTCAGAGCACCAGCTGTCTGAATCTGGGTGAGGGGGGGGGGGGGGGGTTGCTGCAGGGGGTGCTGAGATGTTGGCCAGGGTAGGGGTAGCCAGGTGGAAAGCATGGCCAGTCATAGAAAATGTTTTGTTTAAAGGATCTATTATCATAGTTTTAAATGGTGGTGACAGTGTTTCCTAGCCTCAGTGCAGTGGGCAGCTGGGAGGAGGTGTTCTTATTCTCCATGGACTTTACAGTGTCCCAAAATATTTTGGAATTAGTGCTACAGGAAGCAAATTTCTGTTTGAAAAAGCTAGCCTTAGCTTTCCTAACTGACTGAGTATAGCGGTTCCTGAATTCCCTGAAAAGTTGCATATTGTGGGGGCTATTCCATGCTAATACAGAACGCCACAGGATGTTTTTGTGCTGGTCAAGGGCAGTCAAGTCTGGGGTGAACCAAGGGTTATATCTGTTCTTAGTTCAACATGTTTTGAATGGGATCATGCTTATTTAAGATGGAGAGGAAAACACTTTTGAAGAGGAACCAGGCATCCTCTACTGACGGGAGGAGGTCAATATCCTTCTAGGATACCTGGGCCAGGTCAATTAGAAAGGCCTGCTCGCTGAAGTGTTTTAGTGAGTGTTTGACTGTGATGAGGGGTGGTCTTTTGACCGCGGACCCAGTAAGCACGCAGGCAATGAGGCAGTGATCACTGAGATCCTGGTTGAAGACAATTTTGCACGCCCAATTTTTTAGTTTTTGATTTGTTAAAAAAGTTTGAAATATCCAATAAATGTCGTTCCACTTCATGATTGTGTCCCACTTGTTGTTGATTCTTCACAAAAAAATACAGTTTTATATCTTTATGTTTGAAGCCTGAAATGTGGCAAAAGGTCGCAAAGTTCAAGGGGGCCGAATACTTTCGCAAGGCACTGTAGGTGTAAAATAGCCGAGGTGATAGAGCAACAACCCTGGAATTAAAAACATAATGTTTAGGGTGGAGAGAGGAATGGTTTTACAAGTTTACTCGCTTTGGATTGTCAGTACTGCATGTGTTCTTGGCTGTCGTGCCGTGGCTGTGTCTGAATTGATTGTGAGTTGAACTTGAGTATGCCTTCCCATAAGGGAGTGCCCGGGGTTGGCTTGCGGTCGGCTCTGGCACAGCCATGGCACGATACAACAGGATATAATGTGATGCCTTAGACACATTTTGACTTGCTTTCATTAGCGGCCGTTAGAATCGATGTTCCTTTTTCCTTCTTCCTTTTTTTGTTGGAATACAACGGGATATAATGAGCACTACGTGAAATATGTCTTGCATGTAATGGACCTAAAAAAAGGGACTGTTCTTGCGATATATTTAGGTTGTTTTCTCTTCTTTTTCTTCTACGAACAATTGAATCCAATGAACTGAGCAGGCTGGGCTGACATGCTTATAGCCTTGCTAGGATTTTAAAAATGAGCATGCATGTATAAGATTGTGCCGTTATTATTTATATTAATATTATCTATTATTGTTACTATTTTTTCTGACTGTTTTCATTGTTATTTGGTTAGTTCTCTTAGGCATCCTCATAGATAATTATGTTATAATGACACTGCCCATATTTCCCTCTGACCAACACCAATTGGCGGCCAAGGGTTTGCCTTAGGACGCAAAGGTGCGTCATGAGTCTAGGAGATGGTCTGATGGTCTTAGTGACAACAGACCTAGATATGGGGGAGGTTTTAGTAGGTGGAATATTAGAACAATTGGAGGTTTACAAAGTTGCAGATACAGTATGCTTAACAATGCAAATTTTTATGGTACAGCTATATGGACACTTAATCATCATGGTGCTTTTAATGGTACGTTATGGTAAGTATAATTGAAACGTGGGTATCATTATGGTAAGTGGGGAAATAAGTATAGCCAGTTATAATTGTAATGGCTTAGCAGATCATAAAAAAAGAAGATCCATTTTTACATGGCTAAAAGAGAAAGAATAATATATATATTGTTTACAGGAAACTCATTCTACAAATATAGATGAGGTTGGGTGGAAAAAGGACTGGGAGGGTGAAATATATTTTTGTCATGGTCAAAGAAACTCAAAAGGGGTGATTATACTAATTAATGCAAATTTTGATCCGATTGTGCAAACTGTGAAAACAGATCTGCAAGGATGATGGATTATTTTTATTTTATTTGATACATTTTACCCCCTTTTCTCCCCAATTTCGTGGTATCCAATTGTTAGTAATTACTATCTTGTCTCATCGCTATAACTCCCGTACGGGCTCGGGAGAGTCGAAGGTCTAAAGTCATGCGTCCTCCAAAACACAACCAAGCCGCACTGCTTCTTAACACAGCGCGCTTCCAACCCGGAAGCCAGCCGTACCAATGTGTCGGAGGAAACACCGTGCACCTGGCTACCTTGGCTAGCGCGCATTGATCCCAGCCCGCCACAGTAGTCGCTGGTGCGCGATGAGATAAGGATATCCATACCGGCCAAACCCTACCTAAATTATATTTTGAAAGAGGAAGCAAAATATTTTAAGCGTATGTTTTCTTTACAGTCTCCTCCATTTCCACTGAATGATGTTAACTGTAAGGATTTCTTTCCTAATAATAATAATAATGTAAAATTAACAAATTTACAGAAAGACCGTTGTAAAGGCCAACTTACAGAAGAGGAACATTTTGAGGTAATAAAGTATTTTCAGTCTGGAAAAAAAACAGGGCTATATACCAGTATATAGAGGTATATCAGACCTTTTTTTGATGTACTCAAAGATCCATTATTAGCATGTTTTAATTATTCTTCTACAAATGGTAGACTTTCAGGTACTCAACAAGAAGGTTTGATTTCATTACTACTTAAACTGGACCCAGGTTGTAAGTATAAAGATCCAATCCATTTAAAAAAAACTCTAACACTTCAATGTTGGGATGTGAAAATCCTGGCGAAATGCATAGCATATAGAATAAAAAAGGTTATACCAGATATTGTTCATCCTGATCAGACAGGTTGGAGATAATATAATGGAGATAATATACGACAATTACTTGACACAATTGACCATTATGAAACATTGAAGATACCAGGTCTGGTCTTCATAGCAGATTTTGAAAAGGCGTTTAATAAAGTACGATTAGAATTTATATATAAATACCTGGAATACTTTAATTTTGGTGAATGTCTTATACATTGGGTTAAAGCAACCCCAGATGTAAAATAGTAAACAATGGTTACTTCTCAGAAAGTATTGAGCTTTTAAGAGGAGTAAAACAAGGCTGTCCGTTGTCTCCATATCTATTTATTATGGCCATTGAAATGCTTGCTAATAAAATTAGATCCAACAAGAACATCAAGCGGTTTTAAATCCAAGGGATAAAAACAGAAGTGTCTGGATCCCTGCAAAGTCTCATTGAAGATCTTGATCACTTTTCTAGCCTCTCTGGATTAAAACCTAATTATGACAAATGTACCATATAACGTATTGGAACGTAAAAAAGTACAGTGTTTACACTACCTTTTAGTTTACCAATAAAATGGGCGGATGGTGAAGTAGACATACTTGGCATTCACATCTCAAAAAATATAAATTAACTTACCACAATTAATTTCAATAGAAAGTTAGAAAAAAATAGATACGTTTTTTCAACAATGGAGATGTTAAATACTTGTCTATTTATGGCAAAATGACATTGATTAACTCTTTGGTCCTATCACAGTTTACTTACTTACTAACGGCATTGCCTACTCCAGATGATTTGTTTTTAAAATCATATGAGCAAAAAATATTTCATTTTATTTGGAATGCCAAGCCAGACAAAATTAAACGTGCCAATTTACATAATGAATATGAGTTTTGGGGGCTAAAATTATAAAATATTAAAGCTTTAAACCTCTCACTAAAAGCTTCACTCATACAGAAATTAGTTATACTTAAACCCAAAACGGTTCTCCAGTAGATTATTAAGAAAAGCTCATTTTTGTTCAAAATGGCTTTTTTGCCTTCATATAGATTCTCATACAACTTCTAATTTCCGACTAATTGAAAATTAAATTTTGTTTAAAGTATCGCCCTTTCTTAAAACCTGTTGATCCTACTTGAGACGCAGACGTCTCAAGTAGGCACCTGGAAATGCAAATGCGCTACGCTAAATGCTAAATGTACTTGTTAAAACTCAAACGTTCATTAAAACACACATACAGGGTATTGAATTAAAGCTAAACTTGAGTTGGGTGGGTTGTCTATGTTAGTTTTTCTATGATTTACTATTTCTGTGTTTGGCCTGGTATGGTTCTCAATCAGAGGCAGCTGTCAATCGTTGTCCCTGATTGAGAACCATATTTAGGGAGCCTGTTTTCTATTGTGTTTCGTGGGTGATTGTTTTCTGTTGTGTGTCTGCACCAGCCAGAACTGTTCTCTGTCGTTTCTCTTTGTTATTTTTGTTATTTCCGTGTTCATTTTAATAAATATGGACACATACCACGCTGCACCTTGGTCCTCACCTTCTTCCACCAACAACGGCCGTTACACATATGCAGTTATCAAAAATATATGGGAATATCTGCTCAAGCCAAACTTACAACCAACTGATTGCAGCACTACCACAAAAACTGAAGAGGCAAGAGGAAAATGGAGAAGGTAGGGAATTTGGTTGCCTGCCCTATATTAAAGATGCAAATTGGCTGAAGGGAACTGGCATAAATAGAAAAATATACCAGTTTCATCTGAGGACAAAAATGTTGACAGCTGCGCCATACAGGTTGCAAAATAAATGGGAGGAGATTTTCGATGTACCAATTCCATGGCACATGGTTTATGAACTGGTACAAAAAACGACACTTTACGTAACACAATAAAATTCTTGCCACCAACAGAATGCTATATATGGGGCTTACAAAAATCTCAGCTCTGTAGATTTTGTTGCGAAGAGACAGAATCAATAGATCTCTTATTCTGGCATTGCCACTATGTAGCATGTTTCTGGTCACAGGTTCAGGAATGGTTAAAAAAATAACAACATTCACTTAAAATGAACCTTACAAATAGCAGTGTTGGGCGATCTGGAAAGCCATAGCCAATCAATAAATAATAATATTATTAGGTCGTAGGAAAGGTTTTCATCTTTAGCTCACAATCTGTGGATAATATACGATTAGAAAGATTCAAAAATGTTGTAAAACATCACAGCACAATTGAAAAATATATGGAAACCAAACAAGGGCGGTCTATGGTGATGTCACGTTCGTTGAATGGAGGAGATCAAGGCGCAGCGTGTTGTGAATACATTATTCTATTTATTAACGAAGAAACACTAAACAAACTATACAAAACAACAAGACGAACGTGACACTATATACAGTGCCTTGCGAAAGTATTCGGCCCCCTTGAACTTTGCGGCCTTTTGCCACATTTCAGTCTTCAAACATAAAGATATAAAACTGTATTTTTTTGTGAAGAATCAACAACAAGTGGGACACAATCATGAAGTGGAACGACATTTATTGGATATTTCAAACTTTTTTAACAAATCAAGAACTGAAAAATTGGGCGTGCAAAATGATTCAGCCCCTTTACTTTCAGTGCAGCTGTCACGTCTAATCAAGGTGGGTGGAATCAGGCGCAGAGAGCAGATAGCGATATAAAGTTTTATTATCCGGTGAACAAAAGAAACACGGTCAACCCAAACACACACAGGGTGAAATTATCCAACACAGGATAACAGACTAACCGGAGAATAAGAAACACAAAAACACCGATAGACGAAATGAATGACAACATAAACAATCCCGCACAAAACAAGGGTGGGACAACCTACATTATATACAGACACTAATTAACTAAACAACACACAGGTGCAGCCAATCAGACAAAACCAACAGATACACGAAAAGGGATCGGTAGTGGCTAGTAGGACGGTGACGACGACCGCCGAGCACCGCCCGAACGGGCAGGAGAGCCAACCTCGGCGGAAGTCGTGACAGTAGCAAACTCTCTCCAGAAGTTCAGTGAGGATCTCTGAATGATCCAATGTTGACCTAAATGACTAATGAGGATAAATACAATCCACCTGTGTGTAATCAAGTCTCCGTTTAAATGCACCTGCACTGTGATAGTCTCAGAGGTCCGTTAAAAGCACAGAGAGCATCATGAAGAACAAGGAACACACCAGGCAGGTCCGAGATACTGTTGTGAAGAAGTTTAAAGCCGGATTTGGATACAAAAAGATTTCCCAAGCTTTAAACATCCCAAGGAGCACTGTGCAAGCGATAATATTGAAATGGAAGGAGTATCAGACCACTGCAAATCTACCAAGACCTGGCCGTCCCTCTAAACTTTCAGCTCATACAAGGAGAAGACTGATCAGAGATGCAGCCAAGAGGCCCATGATCACTCTGGATGAACTGCAGAGATCTACAGCTGAGGTGGGAGACTCTGTCCATAGGACAACAATCAGTCGTATATTGCACAAATCTGGCCTTTATGGAAGAGTGGCAAGAAGAAAGCCATTTCTTAAAGATATACATAAAAAGTGTTGTTTAAAGTTTGCCACAAGCCACCTGGGAGACACACCAAACATGTGGAAGAAGGTGCTCTGGTCAGATGAAACCAAAATTGAACTTTTTGGCAACAATGCAAAACGTTATGTTTGGCGTAAAAGCAACACAGCTGAACACACCATCCCCACTGTCAAACATGGTGGTGGCAGCATCATGGTTTGGGCCTGCTTTTCTTCAGCAGGGACAGGGAAGATGGTTAAAATTGATGGGAAGATGGATGGAGCCAAATACAGGACCATTCTGGAAGAAAACCTGATGGAGTCTGCAAAAGACCTGAGACTGGGATGGAGATTTGTCTTCCAACAAGACAATGATCCAAAACATAAAGCAAAATCTACAATGGAATGGTTCAAAAATAAGCATATCCAGGTGTTAGAATGGCCAAGTCAAAGTCCAGACCTGAATCCAATCGAGAATCTGTGGAAAGAACTGAAAACTGCTGTTCACAAATGCTCTCCATCCAACCTCACTGAGCTCGAGCTGTTTTGCAAGGAGGAATGGGAAAACATTTCAGTCTCTCGATGTGCAAAACTGATAGAGACATACCCCAAGCGACTTACAGCTGTAATCGCAGCAAAAGGTGGCGCTACAAAGTATTAACTTAAGGGGGCTGAATCATTTTGCACGCCCAATTTTTCAGTTTTTGATTTGTTAAAAAAGTTTGAAATATCCAATAAATGTCGTTCCACTTCATGATTGTGTCCCACTTGTTGTTGATTCTTCACAAAAAAATACAGTTTTATATCTTTATGTTTGAAGCCAGAAATGTGGCAAAAGGTCGCAAAGTTCAAGGGGGCCGAATACTTTCGCAAGGCACTGTATAAACAAGTGCAGACACAGGCAACTAACCATAGACAATAACCCACGAAATACCCAAGGAATATGGCTGCCTAAATATGGTTCCCAATCAGAGACAACGATAAACAGCTGCCTCTAAATGAGAACCAATCTAGGAAACCATAGACATACATAACACCTAGACTAGTGAACACCCATAGACATACAAAACCCCTAGACAGGAACAAAAACACATACATCACCCATGTCACACCCTGACATAACCAAAATAATAAAGAAAACAAAGAATACTAAGGTCAGGGCGTGACAGGTGATAGGTGGGAAGGGCTGAGGGTTGGGATTAAAGAGTTTGTTTGGTAATGTATTGTTGTTATATGTAAAAGTAAAACGTATATGTAAAATGTATAGGTAAAGTGTATGTATATGTAGCAAAAAAGCTGGAAAAAAACAAAGATATTTGTCATCTGAATGGGGGGGGGGGGGGTTAAAAAAATAACCTGTCTGATCTGGATGAATAATATCCGACATCACCTTTTTAATTATATGTGCCATGCATCATATCTTTCTCCCTCTCTGTCATGGAATCAATCATAATCCAGAATTCTTCATCTCCTTCTCATACTCTGCTTCCACCGGGCATTCCACTGATTTTAAAACTCGGTCAACTTTGTGTATGACAACAACACTGTTGATCGCTGTTTCTTCCCCATCACTGTCATCAGAAGACTCTACAATGTATTGTTCAATTAAAATGTTTTTGCATAAGTCAGTGATTTCCTCATTGTCTGATTCATTTTTCCACTGATCTTTATTGACATTGCCTGCTAAATTCAGGGCAGTAATATTGTTGAGAGCAGTAGCAATACTTTTGGCTCCTACAGCCACTTTAGCAAGATTATCTTTGCACACTGAGCAGCTCATGTCATAAACAGAAGCATGCTACATGGCAGACCAATCATAATGTATCTCTCAGCATGTCCAGCCCATCCATAATCTCAGCCAATCATGGCTAGCAGGAAGGTTCCTGTCATTTTCCGTGGCTAAACCAACTAGTCTTTAACAATTGCATTCGTATTTACAGATGACGTACAAGTTTGTTATCAAGGCACATGAAAGTTCATATGTTCCAGAACTCATTTCTGACCCCCCAAAAATGTCAAATGCCTCTCCTGTGAAGTAGTGACATGCGACATACGCCTAGATTACTGAAACGGGTCACATTTTCAAGCCAGGTGTGGTGTTGATAGAATGGGCCACTGGTAGGAATGGGTTAACTGGTTTGGTCATGACCGAATGAAAGGATGCAAAATCAATATGAAGGAAAAATAAGAAAATGACATGCCTCTCCAGTTGTGAGATCTAATCTCCAATATACATTTACAACACTGGGGCACGCTTTAGCAATTATAGACCCGTACCACCGGTACGTTTTCCTTTATACCCTGTAGAAATTATCCTGAAACACTTTCAATAAAGATTCTGTTGATATTCCATTATAAGAACATATTGAAAATAGGGCGCATGATAGAACCTGTACATTGACATAAAGTCACATTGTAGTATAGGCTTTCTTACACATTAACACTTCAAAAGAATACATGCAGTGCAATTATTTTTTATTCATTATTTTACTCTATTAGTTTTTTTGGGGGAGGCTCAAAATGAAATTCAAATATTGCTCTTTGCAAGGTTAGCTGGTCACATTAATAAACATTGACATGCATTAAAACCATGGCACATTCCAATCCAATAATTTTGTCTCTCTTTAAATGTTTCGCCCTTTCCTCTTCTTGGTCTCCTTCTTAAGGAGCGCTTTGTAGTCTCTGTCTCTCCTTATCAGCTCTGGCATGAAGCGCTTGCCTCTGTCACTGTCCTCATGTTCTGAGCAAGCTCCCACTTTTGTGTTCCCTAATGAACTTTGACCAAAATTAGTCATACTCTTCAACTTTTAAACCAGAGCCGGCTGAATGGTTCCTTTGTGTGGTGGCGGTACGGTGCCACAGTGCTGGTCGGGTGGAGGAATGCCGGCCTGTTCTGTCGTAGACATGAGGAATTTGGGCCTCTGCCTCGCTTCCTTCTGCCTGGGAGAATGGAAACAGACAGAACCCCCCTCAGGCTAACTGGACTGGGACTGCTTTCCTCTCACACAGACACACCAGAGATGAGACAGACATGGACAGGCCAGCCCCTCTGTGACTTCCTTCACCCCATTTTATGTCAACTGCTCTGTTGTTAGGATGGAGTGTTTTAATCTGTCTGTCCCGTCCTCTGCAGCCTAGTGGTTAGAGCATTGGAATAGTAACCAAAAGGTTGCAAGATCGAATCCCCGGGCTGGCAAGGTAATAATCTGTTGTTCTGCCCCTGAACAAGGCAGTTAACCCACTGTTCCTAGGCCGTCATTGAAAATAAGAATTTGTTTTCAACTTGTCTAGTAAAATAAAAAATCTCATTTTTGCATCGGCAGCTCCCTCTTGCTCTACATACATGTGTCCATCTTTTCTGTTTCTGTTTGCCTCTATTTTATAACCCTCTCTCTCTCTCTCTCTCTCTCTCTCTCTCTCTCCTTCTGGATCTCTCTCCCTCTGGCTCTCTCCCCCTTTGTCTCTCTGTCTGTCTGTCTCTCTCTCTCTCTCTGTCCCTCTGTCTCTCTATTTCTCTCTGTCTCTCTCTCTCTGTCTCTCTATTTCTCTCTGTCTTTCTCTCTGTCTTTCTTTCTTTATTTCTCTGTCTGTCTGTCTGTCTCTCTCACTCTGTCTCTCTCTCTCACTCTGCCTCTCTCTCTCTGTCTTTCTCCCATTCTCTCTCTCTCTCTCTCTCTGTCTTTCTCTCTCTCTGTCTTTCTCACTCACTCTCTCTCTGTCTCTCTGTCTCTTTCTCCCTCTGTTTCTCTCCCCCTCTGGCTCTCTCTCTCTGTCTTTCTCTCTCACTCTCTCTGTCTCTCCCCCTCTGGCTCTCTCTCTCTGTCTCTTTCTCCCTCTGTCTCTCTCTCTCTGTCTTTCTCTCTCTCTCTCTGTCTTTCTCTCTCTCTCTGTCTTTCTCTCTCTCTCTCTGTCTCTCTCTCCCTCCCTCTCTCTGTCTCTCTCTCCCTCCCTCTCTCCCTGTCTCTGTTTTTCTCTCTCCCACTCTCTCTTTCTCTCTGAAGCAGCCCTTTAGGTCGGGGAGGTGGAGGATTATAAATCAAGGTAAACGGGGGCTGTTTAACCCCTGCTATGATGTCGTCACCAACAGAGTGCACATGCTGTTTCATGTCTCTCCCCTCTCCTAATTTGCAAGGCCTCATCTCAATTGTTTTATTTTTTATTTTCTTTACAGGGAGAGTTTTGCTTCCTTTGCTTTCTTCGCCAGATAGATTGTTGGTGCTTTGCAGGACTGAGTGGAATACATGGACTCTGTGGCACCCCACACCCCCACAACCCTCCCCACATACGCACACTTCAGAGTATGCTCATTAGATAACAGGGCATGTCAGCAGAGAGAAACTTGTAAGGGGTGATAGGTACCACAAAGATTACCAGCAGACTCATAGCATAGGTTCAGGATTTGTGGCATTTCCTGCACAACTGGTACCCAGACAGGCGGATAAGAAATGGATAAATAAATAAATACATGGAGAGAAATAGCCTCTCACTGTCGTTCTGACATTGTCCTGACAATGAGCTGAATACTGTTGTATGGACATCATCTCACACGGGTCTTCCACATGACAGCAGCCAGCTCACAGAGCTGTACCAGAATTACAATTACTCGACAACATAATTTATGGCCCAAAACAGATTTGGTTTGGGGGGGGGGGCCTATGGTAATGTTGTCACTGAGAGGGAGGCGTCTAGTTGAATGACTGATATGTGTTTGGGATGCGGTGGCTGTGCCCTCAGGTCATTGACATTTAAAACCCTGGGGAATGTGCCTCTGCTGTGCTGCCTGAAACATAGCAGTCCCACAGACACTTAGGATCAGGGCTTAAAAATAGGATTGTATAAAATATTCCTCATCCCACCTATGAACTTTGTTGACTACTACCAAACCCTATGTATGTGCTTTGAGCTGATTATTAAATGCAAACAATTGTTCATATAATTCTTCCAGCATTGGGTGAGCTACTGTTTACGTATCTCTTTCCCTATTTACAACATTTGTAGCCTACTCTTTTAAATGTGTGGATGTGTATTTATGTGCTAGTCTGCTACTGTGTGTAACATCCTGGTTACCTGTGTGTGTGTGTGTGTGTGTGTGTGTGTGTGTGTGTGTGTGTGTGTGTGTGTGTGTGTGTGTGTGTGTGTGTGTGTGTGTGTGTGTGTGTTAATGACACCCCAGTGTAGCTGTGTATTAGTGGCTCCCTCCACATCTGTCGTTGCTCAGGAACGTGCTGCCAAACTTTCCCTCTATAATGGCACTCCCACAGTGTGGTGGCAGGATGCTGCAGCCAGGGCCAGGGGCGCCACGCTCACACACCCGCTCTCCTCTGCTCTCTCTCCTCCCCGTGATGAATGGTCCTATCGCTGGTTTAAATTATTTCGTACAGATCTCATTTAGGCCCTTGAAGAAGAGATCCAGCCTGTTTATTCATTTCACATTTGCACCCGGCTTCAATATCTTTGTCTATGCCTGCAAAGAATTTCCCCTCCTCCCTCCAAGAAAAAGACAGGAAAAAAAAGCAATTTGCACAATGTACATAAAATGATGCTCTCAGAGTTTTGATAACCTGCATAAATTATAAAGCGTAATTAAATATTATACCCTGTGAGTCGCCAAGGAGAGAGAAGGAGAGAAGAAGAAGATAGACAGACAGAGACAGCGGGAGAGAATAAGAGAGAGAATGAGGCCGAGCAGGCATAGAGAAGAAGAAAAAATCACTGTTAGCATCATGCAGTCCTTGGTTGGGATCTCGTAATTGTTTTTATTGATTATTTCTTAAGGTGAAACGGTTTAAAGATAACAATAGCAGGGGGGAGGTAAGAGGAGATATGAGGTCAATTCTGCCTTTATTTTACACACAGAAATCAAGCGGCTTTTGGCATTGTGAAATTGCCTCAGAGGTGGCCCATATATTTAAATGGCATATTAAAAATTTAAATTGTTCGGCACATGGAGGCGTGGAGGCGTCTCTCGTGATCGCACAATTGACCCAAAAATATATTCAAATTACCATAGCTAAACAGTGTCTGCACAGACTGGGAGTGTGTGAGAACATGGATTTGGCCTATCCGTTTAAAGACCTCCCCAGAAGGCCAGTGCTGCTTGGTGACATGTTTGTAGAAGGAAAGATGAGCGATATTTCAGCTGTCTGACGCGGAGACGAGAGTACAACTCTCTGGTGTGATATTGGGTCTGAGATGGATCAACATGATGTGTATCACAGCGATATTCAGTGACATGGGGGATAACCCATGGCTGGATGTGCTTGTGTGTTCAGACCCCCTGCAGAGATCTGCTTGTTGAGAGCCTTTCCACAGCTCGGATAACATTGAAAAAAGGGTTGCAATGTCCTCTTGTTAACTGCACTTGATAACATTGCATGATGGTTGTACTATGCTCTAGTCCACATCTCAAGCTGACTTAAATAATGTTGTGGGCCCACCCAGATTGAGTAAGCTACCGTGGTGCTGTGCTGTGGAGAGGGTGAAGCTAAGGATGATTGATGGGTCATGGGAAGTGTTTCATTAACTATTGGCTAAAAGAGAGGGGGAAAAAATGTCACCATCTTCGGTTTTCGAGCCAAATAAACCCTACTGCCGCTGATGATATTCTTCCTGTCTCTTGCTTGTGTTTATTCAAATTTTACCGACAGGGTGCTTTTTCCAGTTCAGCACCTCAAACAGTTTTGTGAGAGAAAGGCATTATGCCTGTGTTATTATGCAATTCATCACCAATAATAGATTTGTTTACGGCGCCCCGTCTCATGGTGCTCTCAGCGTTGCATTTTCAAAATAATAATAATACATACTGTATAATGATCCTAATGGTGCAAAAGCCTTTGATAATGTATGTGCTGAGAGAATGGGGAGGCTTGATCAGCTGATCCTGGCTCGATTGTTTTCAAAGCACTGTTTAATGTGGATAAAAGTCCTGGGAGATTCTGTTTTAAAAGCAAGTGGGGTGTTCAATACCTAACTCTCTCTCTCTCTCACACACACACACACACACACACACACACACACACACACGTTCACACGTCGAGTCCTCCGAGGAATCTCTCGCGGTGATATGAATCTCTTAAAACCCTCCCTTGGTCTTTGGCTTCTGTTGAATAAATCTGCGTTTTAGTCTTCCTTTAGCAGTTTAGCTCTGGGTAATTTCAGAACATTTTTCCCTCGCTCCTTGGAGGCCCTAAATGAGTTCTCAAGCTGCTGTTGAACATAGCACAGTGTGTTTAAAAGATCACTGGGTGATTAGAGTCTCCTCTGTGTGCATGTCCATAGTCATTCACTGCATTCCTTTTATACACTATCTTATTAAGACCCTGAAACGGTACCCACTATGCAGCAGTACAATACAGGCCTAGACTCTATCTATATGCCAGGCTCTGGTTAATGTATTCTTCACCAGGGAGTCCTCCTGTTTGTGCACTCTCGTAGTCTCCCCTCCATGTTGACAGAAGTGAGTGTGTCCCTGTGCCTCATGCGTCAGCTCTGAAGGCCACCCTCACAGTGACATAATTAGGTATGACAAGCTCATCAATCCCCCCCCCCCGTCAGCACACTCTATCAGTCATTCAGAGCCAATGAGGAGCCTGGTTATGAACACAGGACAGGGGGTGTTGGGGCAGAGCTTCTGATTTGGAGATTGGGAAATAGTTCTGGATGTGCACAGTATTCTGACAGTCACTTTATACCGCCTTATGGAAGAGTTGAGGGACAGTCCCCCCCCCCCCCTGCATCTTGTTGGAACACTCAGCACAGAGGACCCTAGGAGAGCATTTAACACATTGTACAAACAATGTTGAAGACTGGTTGGGATCCCTGCACATTTGTAATACAGACATGGTCTTTCATAGTACACAGCTGTTTTATAGTGCACAATTGAAGTTGATTTCAGGCCACAGGATCAAACATTTAGTCATATGGATTCCACAGTACCTCCCTGGCTGTTGTAGGTCTACTGTATGTGCATTGGTGGCGTGTTTTCAAAGAGCACCTCTGTGGCTCAATCACTCACTCTAACCTGAATGCAGGGCTGCAGAGTGGACCTCTGGTCTGCTCGGGAGCAGGCAGGGGAGGTGGTGGGGAGTGGAGGGGGGTAGGAGCAGAGCTCACACCTGGGATGATTAGCCTAGAAAGGGAGGGGTAGGCAGTCCCCCACGCCTGGTGGGATGTTCAAGAGCCCAGAGGTCTCCTATTACAACCATGCCACACACCTCCATATGTCTCCAGGTGCTGCTCTCACCCCTGCCTGCCCCGAGCACCACTATAATCAATTTAACAGGAGCGTTTCATAATCAAATATTCAAATGATGATTGCTTATCGACTTTAAGTAATCTCTTAATGCTACTGACCTCTAAAAGCGGGTAGGGTAATCATATTTCACTGTCTTTTATATCCTGATGTGCTTCACTGTGTTTCAGACTGTGTGTGTGTGCGCTCAGTGTTCATTTTAAGGTTTCTCCAGGAGAATGATGAGGTACTTCAGCACATTTGTTATAATCAGACTTAAGTGTGTGATTGTGTGTGTGTGTATGTGTGTGTTTGTTTGTTTGCGTGTGTGTGAGCCCATTTATGATTGGCACTGAATGCAAAGCGACAGTCAGTAATCCTCATGAATGCAAAAGTAGCTCATTGACTCTCAACTGTTCTTCTTAGCAGTTTGGTTAAGCAGGAATATAAATATCATACTTATAGTATTTATTCATGGTGAATCCCATTCCCTAGCATCTGAAGGTAAAGTGAGGTGTGTGTGTGGAGGTAAGGGAGTTCGGAAAGAATAGACTTTTAAGAGCTATCAAATGTTTCCCTTTAGAAATTCAACACTCTTTCCAATATTGAGTGTACAAAGAATGTGCTTAAGACTTGAGCCTGCTGGAATTAGTCGGGAAAACCATTTTTTTTTTGTCATAAATTATGCATTGAAACAAAGAGACTCTTTTTTTGTTCTCCTGCACATGGGCCTTGGCAAATGCCTTTAAAAAATCTTTCAAATTGTCCATTCAACTCAAAGTTACTGAGTGTCGCAAAAATGTCAAAGACATAAAGTCGGAGAAGATTGAATAAAATAATGCGGGGGGACAGATTAGTCATGCAGAGAACCCACACGGTCTTTCAGCCGAGCACAATGCCACTTTTTATAAGCGCTCCGTCTCCACAAAGGCTGAGTTCAATATATCGAGGATGATACATGGTCAGACGTGTAATCTCCCTTTGATTCTCCGCACTCATTCATCCCCGAACCTTTTCAAGACTGACACTCAGGAGCTGCAGGGCCCGTCTCTGCTCTCCACACGCAGGGCGCTCCACACTACTTGCTGTTTTTAAGAGTTCATTACAGCCAATGGAGCTTCACTCCCTAAAATACAGGCCACAGGGATCCCCCCCCACAGTACACTCCCAGTGGAGGCATTCCTACTCCCGCTTCAAAACGTCCATTTTATCGACCCGAATGTTCAGGTTTCAGGTCCGTTATTGTTGTAAGATAATGGGGCCTGCCACAGCTGGCGTTCATATGGCTTGGTATGAAAGAATGGAGGATGTTATCAGAATGTTGTGCCTATGATGGCTGAAGGTTGTACGTGAGCTGAAGGTTGTACGTGAGTGTCAGACAAAAATGACTCACACAGCCACACAGATCAATCGAAACACTGGGTGGTGTGCTGGTCTACTGTGGGCCTACTGTACTTGTGAGTGCTGTCTTTATGATTCAACGTGTGATTATGTGTGATGGTCTCTGTATGTGTCTGATAGTGCCTTGTGGGATGGACTGTCATCTATTACTCATGTACTGCATACAGTAGACTCTAGACAACTGGTCAGTGACCATTTTATAGAGGGGAGTGCGCTCATGATAGATGCGCTCATGATTGATAGTCTGTTGACCCAATGGATGCCAAGGTAGTCCTCATCAGGAAATGATGCTCATTCAAAGATCATCCAATGTAGAATAAATTAGTATAGTAATAATGATGCTTGAGAACCCGGGGATTATTGTGTTATAACTCCCTCCAAGGGAAACAGCCCCTAGGAGTGTGTTATCACACAATAATTCCCAGGGTCGAGGGCTTTATTGCTTTTATAAAACATAAACGTTTTCATTAAAAAAATGTTATTTTATTGAGTAAATTAGTCTTATATCATCCTTCCACCAGACAATATAATCCGGACAAAAGACAGTTGTTAGTTCTGAAATTCTGATATTCTCACATTTTGACCGAGTCATTTATTCTATTCATTCCACATTGCTATGGTAAACACATCATTTTCATCTAGCTAGCTAGTAGAGGTTCAATGAACTTCAATAAACAATGATTTAGTAAATAATGTATAAATAGTCAACAACTAGCTGATTGTTGAGTCAATAAGATAATAGTTAGGCTAGCATTACTTCTCCTTTGCTAGCTAGCTAGCCAACTAAAGCTAACACACAATCACATCAAGCAGCTGAAATGACAGCAAACAGTTTTGATTTACCTTTGTTTCTATTGCCAATTCGTTGCGTATATCTATTTGAATGATTTAGATAAATGAATTCGCCTGGATCAGAAAAGCTGTCGGTCTCGTCACATTCATATGCATGGTATAGTGGAGATCACACAAATAAAAGCTACATGTTGCACAGGTCGGATAGACACACAGCGAGGCTTATATTATGCTAAGCTAATAGCATGGGGAAATATAGTTTAGACACTTTTTTCCAGGGGAGATTAAGTTTATAAATTGACTGGCTGGGCTGTGGAAAGGTGGGACTGTGGTGCTATAACTCCCTGCTATCGACCAATCAGCATCCAGGATCCAATCAACCTTATTTGTAAAATAGACATATCACATACCATGCATTTCCTTGTGTTTAGATTGTGGAAGTTAATTAATGACAATGAATTGATGCCAATCAAGTCTGAGAGACGGATGTGAAGTCGGCCTCGGGTTGTGTGTGTGTGTGTGTGTGTGTGTGTGTGTGTGTGTGTGTGTGTGTGTGTGTGTGTGTGTGTGTGTGTCTTTGTTAACTGTGTGTTTAAGGACAGACATGTCTGTACGTGTTTAACAGCGGCATGGACTGGGAGAGGGATGAATCAGTTTCCCTTGGAGATAGCGAGCAGAATCACTGAAGGGTTTGTGCACAATTTAACCTAATCTAGCATATGATTATAAGTCTTAGTGAGGGGTGGCTCCCTCTCACGCACCATCGCCGGCACGCCTGCCAGGCGTGGCACAGGAAGAGAGGAGGGGAGGAGATGATGCAGCTAGTGTGAACGTTAAAACGTTTAAAACTAAATTGAGATTGGTAACGTAAAAAATAAAATCCCTTCACAAAATTAAAATCCCGGTGTGGTTATCACAAAACTACGACTATCAGGTCCCAATCATCATCATAAAGGGAAACATTTAAATTAAACAAATACCTTATGCAACAATGCTGTAATGTTAGTAGGAGGAGAGAAAAAAAGCTAATTGTATTATGTTTTTATTATGTTAAGTCCCCTATATGGGGGACTTTGAGCGGTTCTGGACCGGTTCCGACTGACATTTTGGTGTACAAACCTTATTGTGCCAGAAAGTCCCATCTGTCTGCTCTCCACTGCCACTCACGTATTGCACCGGCGTAGCACAGATCCACACAGCCCCCGCAAGGCGAGGGGGCCCACGACGTGTCATAACCAGCCATAAAACCACACACTATATGTGACAACATATATGGGTCATGACAGTAATTTGACCAATTTGACAGGCTATGACAAGTTATGTCTATTGTTATGACATATTGTGGCATGGTTAAGATCGTATCATGACGTTTTATGACGCTAGGTGTCAGGTAAAGGGTAACCAAATATTTGAATCTTTGTTCTGCAACCTATACTTAAACAACAGTGGTTTTTGCTGTCCTAGATCTAAAGGATAATGTTTGCTTTATAAATCTTGTTTTATGTTCTAAATCTAGAAAACATGCCAAAATGCTGACGAAATTAGCCCTGGCGCATTTAATAGTTCTATAAAGCAAAACAAAAAGAAGTTTGGAGATTTGTATTACATATTTGAATAATCTGGCCTCAGTGGAGCTGACTTGAGGTGTCAGGTTTCAGACCCCACATTTGCATAGGGAGTGACATGTCACATTTACTGGCCTATCCAGACAAAGAGTTTAAACAATACCACTTTCGTTGGACAAAATCACGTTTTACTTAAAGCTGAAGTTGGAACGAGTCTGCACGAATTTCAATGGTGTCTCTGGAGATTTGTATTACATATTAGAATAATATAATGTTAGAATGAAACAATCAAGGTTTTAAATACTTGTTAGACAATAATTGCAAAAATTATATGCCTTTTATGTTGTCTGATCCAGTTAGTTGCATTTTATGAAAAATCACGTGCTTAAAGCTGAAGTTGTGACTAGTCTGCACAAATTTCAATGGTGTCTCTGTGCCGTTAAGTGGATGTTTAGAAATTCTCTGTTGTCAGTTATATGAAATGGTGCTAATAATGTAATGTCACGAAGTATGATCATTATTATTTTACAGTTATAAGAAAGGTAAAAATCTAAAAGTAAGTAATTTATAATTTAATTTGATTGTTACAAAATGTAAAAAGCATTTCAGTCATTTCAAGCCCCACTTTTTTTGAATTGGAAAAAAATATATAAAAAATTAAAAGCTGAAATGAGTCAATAACTATTCAACTCCTTTGTTATGGCAAGCTTAAATAAGTTCAGGAGTAAACAGTTGCTTTGCAAGTCACATAATAAGTTGCATCGGCTTACTGTGTGTGCAATAATAGTGTTTAACATGATTTTTGAATGACTACCTCATCTCTGTACCCCACAAATACACTCTTAGAAAAAAAAGGGTTATTTGGCTGTCCCCATGGGAGAACCCTTTGAATAACCATTTTTGGTTCCAGGTAGAACCCTTTTGAGTCCAATGTAGAACCCTTTATACAGAGGGTTCTACATGGAACCCAAAATAGTTCTACCTGGAACCAACAGGGTTTATCCAATGGGGACAGCCAAAGAACCCTTTAGGAATTATTTTTTCTAAGAGTGTACAACTATCTGTAAGGTCCCTCAGTCGAGCAGTGAATTTCAAACACAGTCTAACCATGAAGACCAAGGAGGTCTTCCAATGCCTCGCATAGGAGGGCACGTATTGGTATATGGGTTAAAATAAACAATTAATCTCTTTGAGCAAGTTATTTAATTACACTTTGGGTGTGGTATCAATACACCCAGTTACTACAAAGATACAGGTGTCCTTCCCAGCTCAGTTGCTGTAGAGCAGGGGTGTCAAAGTCAAATGGACGGAGGGCCAAATAAAAAAATCAGCTACAAGACGAGGGCCGGACTGTTCGAATGTTCATTGAAAATTTTTTAAATGACGCATATAGTCTAGTGAACCTAATTGAACCTACTGAAAACCTAACAAATATATTACAATATGATCAGATAAATAAAGCAATATTTTCTTATGGCTCTGTCAGTAATCTTTAATTTTCAACAGACACAAAAGACAAATTTCCTTTATATAAATATCCCCATAACATGAACATTAAATGAAAGAAACCGGTATTCAAGGCACCATATTTTCTATTTTAGCAAAAGTGGGCTAAATTTACTTCAAAGAAAAAACAATAATAGCAATTTTCTATCATCCACTCAACTGAAATATTTTTAAAATATAATTGGATTGAAATACAAAAAAATAAAGTGCAAAAATCTATTAATCAAAAACAACACTTTGTTTAAGGAGAAGTAACATGCAGTGAAAACAAATATTACATTTTAACTTTTAAACTTGAACTGAGTAAAAACTCTAAATATGTGATTGCACAGTAATGTTCACTTGTTTGAGGTTGAGGGTGATACTTGGTGGTGTCCCATCTTTTCCACAAGTTCATCAATGTTCGGGGTAAGGCTCTGAGCTGAAGAAATCCTCAGAATTGAGTGGAGGTGTTCAGCAGTAAGTCGACTTCTGTGTGATGTTTTGTTCAGGTTCATCAAAGAAAACAGTTGTTCACACAGGTATGTGCTGCCAAACATAGACAACGTTTGAGCAGCCTGGATGCGCAGCTGGGGCATTGTGCCGGGGAGGAAACGGGCGAACTCCGCAGCACCCACTGCCGCATATTTTGCCCTCAGTGCATCATTGCATTGGAGGTCAATCAACTCCATTTGGAGGTTTGGTGGTGAGCTTTCCACGTCAACAGCAAATGGGTTACCGAGCAGTTCCAACCTGCTTTTTTGTGCTTCAAAGTCAGCAAATCGGCGTCGAAAGTCAGCGGCAAGCATACCTATTTTATCAGCCAACTGTGTGCTCGGGAACGCACTGGTAGAGAGCTTCTCTTTCATGGTCTGGCAGCTGGGAAAGTGGCTCAAATTTTCTTTCCGCATCTGCGTCTCCCACAGAGTCAGTTTGGTTTTAAATGCCTTCACTGTACTGTACATATCAGAGATGACACGATCCCGACCCTGCAGCTGCAAGTTTATTGCATTCAGATGACTCGTAATGTCACACAGAAAAGCCATTTCACACAGAAACATTTCGTCTCGGAGTTGTGTTGTGTCTTTCCCTTTGCTGTCCAAGAACAGACAAATCTCCTCACGAAGCTCGAAACATCTTTGAAGCACCTTTCCCTGGCTTAGCCATCGCACCTCTGTGTGATAAGGCAAATCACCATGCTCCGTTTCTAACTCCGTCAGAAATGCCTTGAACTGGCGGTGATTCAAACCTTTGGCTCTGATAAAGTTAACTGTGCGCGTGATGATGCTCATTACATGCTCCATTTTCAAGGCTTTACCGCACAACGCTTCCTGGTGTATGATACAATGATAAGCTGTCAGCTCACCTGTCGCGTTTTCCTCTTGCATCTTTTCCCGTATCTTCGCCACCAGTCCGCTCCTGTGTCCACACATCGCAGGTGCTCCGTCGGTTGTCAAACCCACGAGTTTTTCCCAAGGCAGCTCCATCTCATTTACACATCTTGACACCTCTTCATACAAATCATGCCCCGTAGTTGTGCCATGCATAGGACGTAAAGCCAAAAACTCCTCTGTCACGCTTAGGTTGGAGTCCACTCCGCGGATGAAAATTGACAACTGGGCAATGTCAGAAATGTCGGTGCTCTCATCCACAGCCAAGGAATATGCAATAAAATCTTTTCCCTTTTTCACAAGCTGCTCTTTTAGATTGATGGACAACTGGTCTACTCTCTCGGCAATGGTGTTTCTGCTCAGACTCACATTTAAAAAGAGTTGCCTTTTTTCTGGGCAAACTTCGTCACAAACTTTAATCATGCAGTTTTTGATGAAATCCCCCTCCGTAAATGGCCGGGCTGATTTAGCGATCTCTTCTGCCAAAATAAAACTGGCCTTGACAGCAGCCTGGCCTTGTGATTTGGCTTTTTTGAACAGAGCCTGTCGAGATTTGAGGCCTCGTTTTAATTCCTCTGCCTTTTGTAGCCTTTGTTCCATGTCCATATTCTTGTTTTTGTCCGCGTGTTTCGTTTCATAATGTCGTCTCAGATTATACTCTTTCAGTACCGCCACACTTTCTCCACACAGAAGACACACAGGTTTTCCAGCTACCTTCGTGAACATATACTCCGACTCCCACCTTGTTTGAAACCCCCGGTTCTCAGTATCCACCTTCCGTTTTGCCATTTTTGATGGGTATCTGAAAGTTAATTTTACTGTGATGCTGACGACTGCTGTGCCAATAAATATTGAAATGAAGCAGCCTACTGCTCGGTGCGTCACCTTTGCATTGTGGGAAATGTAGTATTGGTGCGTGTAAAAGATCTGCGGGCTGCCGGCTTGCTGCGGGCCGGTTCTAATAATAAATCAAGATCATCCCAGGGGCCGTAAAAAACCTTCTTGCGGGCCGGATGTGGCCCGCGGGCCTTGACTCTGACATATGTGCTGTAGAGGAAGGAAACAGCTCAGGGATTTCTCCATGAGGCCAATGGTGACTTTAATCAGTTACAATGTTTAATGGCTGTGATAGGAGAAAAGGTGATGATGGATCAACAACATTGTAGTCACTCCACATTACAAACCTAATTGACAGAGTGAAAAGAAGGAAGCATCTACAGAATACAAATATTCCAAAACATGCATCCTGTTTGCAATAAGGCACTAAAGTTATACTGTAAAGAATGTGGCAAAGCAATTCACTTTTTGTCCTGAATACAAAGCGTTATGTTTAGGGCAAATCCAATACAACACATTAATGAGTACCACTCTCCATATTTTCAAGCGTAGTGGTGGGTGCATCATGTTATGGGTATGCTTGTAGTCATTAAGGACTGGGTAGTTTTTCAAGATAAAAAAGAAACAGAATGGAGCTAAGTGAAGGCAAAATCCTAGAGGAAAACCAGATTCATCTGCTTTCCACCAGGCACTGGGAGATTAATTCACCTTTCAGCAGGACAATAACCTAAAACACAAGGCCAAATCTACGCTGGAGTTGACAGTGAGTGTTCCTGGGTGGCTGAGTTAAATCTGCTTGAAAATGTATGGCAATACCTGAAAATTGTTGTCTAGCCATGGTCAACAACCAACTTAACAAAGCTTGAATAATTTTGAAAAGAATAATGGGCAAATGTTTCACAATCTAGGTGTGGAAAGCACTTAGCGACTTACCCAGAAAGACTCACAGCTGTAATCACTGCCAAAGGGGTTTCTGAGGTGGTTTATTGACTCAGGGGGTCGAATACTTATGTAATCAAGATAAATATGGTACCAGTCAAATGCTTGGACACATCTACTCATTCAAGGGTTTTTCTTTATTTGTACTATTTTCTACATTGTAGAATAATAGTGAAAACATCAAAATAACACATATGGAATCATGTAGTAACCAAAAAAGTGTTAAACAATTCAAAATGTATTTTATATTTGAGATTCTTCAAAGTAGCCACTCTTTGCCTTGATCACAGCTTTGCATTCTCTTGGCATTCTTTCAACCAGTTTCATGAGGTAGTCACCTGGAATGCATTTCAATTAACAGGTGTGCCTCGTTAACTTCATCTGTGGAATTTAATGAACTTAATGCATTTGAGCCAATCAGTTGTGTTGTGACAAGGTAGGGGTGGTATACAGAAGATAGCCCTATTTAGTAAAATACCAAGTCCATATTATGGCAAGAACAGCTCAAATATGCAAAGAGGAACGACATTCCATCATTACTTTAAGACATGAAGGTCAGTCAATCTGGAAATTTTTAAGAACTTAATTAAGAACAAAAAACATTAAGCGCTATGATGAAACTGTCTCTCATGAGGACCCCCACGGGAAAGGAAGACCCAGTGTTACCTTTGCTGCAGAGGATAAGTTCATTAGAGTTACCAGCCTCAGAAATTGCAGCCCATACAAAAATTATTCACGGAGTTCAAGTAATAGACACATCTCAACATCAACTGTTCAGAGGAGACTGCGTGAATCAGGCCTTCATGGTCGAATTGCTGCAAAGAAACCACTACTAAAGGTCACAAATAAAAAGAATAGACTTTCTTTGGCAAAGAAACACGAGCAATGAACATTAGACCGGTGGAAATCTGTCCTTTGGTCTGAAAATGTGTGATTTTTGGTTCCAACCGCCGTGTCTTTGTGAGATGCAGAGTAGGCTAATTAATGGATGATCTCCACATGTGTGGTTCCCACCGTGAAGCATGGAGGAGGAGGTGTGATGGTGTTGTGGTGCTTTGCTGGTGACACTGTCAGTGATTTATTTAGAATTCAAGGCAAACTTTTAACAACATGGCTACCACAGCATTCTGCAGCGATACGGAATCCCACCTGGTTTGCGCTTAGTGGGAATATCATTTATTTTTCAACAGGACAATGACCCCAAACACACCTCCAGGCTGTGTAAGGGCTATTTGACCAAGAAGGAGAGTGAAGGAGTGCTGCATCAGATGAGTTGGCCTCCACAATCACCTGACTTCAACCCAATTGTGATGATTTGGGATGAGTTGGACCGTAGAGTGAAGGGAAAGCAGCCAACAAGTGCTTAACATATGTGTGGAACTCCTTCAAGACTGTTGGAAAAACATTCCTCATGAAGCTGGTTGAGTGATTGCCAAGACTGTGCAAAGCTGTCATCAAGTCAAGGCTACTTTGAAAAATATAAAATATATTTTTATTATTTCATCATTTTGATATCTTCCCTATTATTCTACAATGTAGAAAATAGTTAAATAACGAAAGACCCTTGAATGAGTAGGTGTGTCTAAACTTTGAGTGGTACTGTATACACATACAGTTGAAGTCGGAAGTTTACATACACTTAGGTTGGAGTCATTAAAACTTGTTTTTCAACCACTCCACAAATTTCTTGTTAACAAACTTTAATTTTGGCAAGTTGGTTAGGACGTCTACGTTGTGCATGACACAAGTAATTTTTCCAACAATTGTTTACAGACAGATTATTTCACTTATAATTCACTGTATCACAATTCCAGTGGGTCAGAAGTTTACATACACTAAGTTGACTGTGCCTTTAAACAGCTTGGAAAATACCAGAAAATGATATCATGGCTTTAGAAGCTTCTGATAGGCTAATTGACATCATTTGAGTCAATTGGAGGTGTACCTGTGGATGTATTTGAAGGCCTACCTTCAAACTCGGTGCCTCTTTGCTTGACATCATGGGAAAATCTAAAGAAATCATACAAGACCTCAGAAAAAAAGTCTGGTTCATCCTTGGGGCAATTTCCAAACGCCTGAAGGTACCACGTTCATCTGTACAAACAATAGTATGCAAGTATAAAGACCATGGGACCACACAGCCATCATACCTCTCTGGAAGGAGATGCGTTTTGTCTCCTAGAGATGAACGTACTTTGGTGCGAAAAGTGCAAATCAATCCCAGAACAACAGACCTTTTTATTTTACCTTTATTTAATTAGGCAAGCCAGTTAAGAACAAATTCTTATTTTCAATGACAGCTTAGGAACAGTGGGTTAACTGCCTTGTTCAGGGACAGAATGACAGATTTTAACTTGCCAGCTTGGGGATTCGATCTTGCAACTTTTCGGTTACAAGTCCAACGCTCTAACCACTAGGCTACCCGCCGCTGGAGGAAACAGGTACAAAAGTATCTTTATCCACAGTAAAACAAGTCCTATATCGACATAACCTGAAAGACCGCTCAGCAAGGAAGAAGCCACTGCTCCAAAACCGCCATTAAAAAGCCAGACAACGGTTCGCAACTGCACATGGAGATAAAGATTGTACTTTTTTGAGAAATGTCCTCTGGTCTGATGAAACAAAAATAGAACTGTTTGGCCATAATGACCATCGTTATGTTTGGAGGATAAAGGGGAAGGCTTGCAAGCCGAAGACATCAGTCAGGAAGTTAAAGCTTGGTTCCAAATTGGTCTTCCAAATGGTCAATTAACGAAAGCATACTCCCAAAGTTGTGGCAAAATGGCTAGGACAACAAAGTACAAAATGGGCAGCAAAGTCAAGGTGTTGGAGTGGCCCTCCTATGTTGAACATTATAAACGGCTCTCTATCCACCGGATGTGTACCAAACTCACTAAAAGTGGCAGTAATAAAGCCTCTCTTGAAAAAGCCAAACCTTGACCCAGAAAATATAAAAAAGTATCGGCCTATATCGAATCTTCCATTCGTCGCAAAAATTTTAGAAAAGGCTGTTGCGCAGCAACTCACTACGTTCCTGAAGACAAACAATGTATATGAAATGCTTCAGTCTGGTTTTAGACCCCATCATAGCACTGAGACTGCACTTGTGAAGGTGGTAAATTACCTTTTAATAGCATCAGACCGAGGATCTGCATCTGTCCTCGTGCTCCTAGACCTTAGTGCTGCTTTTGATACCATCGATCACCACATTCTTTTGGAGAGATTGGAAACCCAAATTGGTCTACACGGACAAGTTCTGGCCTGGTTTAGATCTTATCTGTCGGAAAGATATTAGTTTGTCTCTGTGAATGGTTTGTCCTCTGACAAATCAACTGTAAATTTCAGTGTTCCTCAAGGTTCCATTTTAGGACCACTATTGTTTTCACTATATATTTTACCTCTTGGGGACGTCATTTGAAAATATAATGTTAACTTTCCCTGCTATGCGGATGACACACAGCTGTACATTTCAATGAAACATGGCGAAGCCCCAAAATTGCCCTCGCTAGAAGCCTGTGTTTCAGACATAAGGAAGTGGATGGCTGCAAACTTTCTACTTTTGAACTCGGACAAAACAAAGATGCTTGTTAGGTCCCAAGAAACAAAGAGATCTTCTGTTGAATCTGACAATTAATCTTAATGGTTGTACAGTCGTCTCAAATAAAACTGTGAAGGACCTCGGCGTTACTCTGGACCTTGATCTCTCTTTTGAAGAACATATCAAGACTGTTTCAAGGACAGCTTTTTTCCATCTACGTAACATTGCAAAAATCAGAAACTTTCTGTCCAAAAATGATGCAGAAAAATTAATCCATGCTTTTGTCACTTCTAGGTTAGACTACTGCAATGCTCTACTTTCCGGCTACCTGGATAAAGCACTAAATAAACTTCAGTTAATGCTAAATACAGCTGCTAGAATCCTGACTAGAACCCAAAAATTTGATCATATCACTCCAGTGCTAGCCTCCCTACACTGGCTTCCTGTCAAGGCAAGGGCTGATTTCAAGGTTTTACTGCTAACCTACAAAGCACTACATGGGCTTGCTCCTACCTATCTCTCTGATTTGGTCCTGCCGTACATACCTACACGTACGCTACGGTCACAAGACGCAGGCCTCCTAATTGTCCCTAGAATTTCTAAGCAAACAGCTGGAGGCAGGGCTTTCTCCTACAGAGCTCCATTTTTATGGAATGGTCTCAACCTTTAAGTCTTTACTGAAGACTCATCTCTTCAGTGGGTCATATGATTGAGTGTAGTCTGGCCCAGGAGAGGGAAAGTGAACGGAAAGGCTCTGGAGCAACGAACCGCCCTTGCTGTCTCTGCCTGGCCGGTTCCCCTCTTTCCACTCGTTTATCCTCCTCAGGACTTTAAATGGCCCCATGCCTCAGGACTACCTGACATGATGACTCCTTGCTGTCCCCAGTCCACCTGGCCATACTGCTGCTCCAGTTTCAACTGTTCTGCCTGTGATTATTATTATTTGACCATGCTGGTCATTTATGAACATTTGAACATCTTGGCCATGTTCTATTATAATCTCCACCCGGCACAGCCAGAAGAGGACTGGCCACCCCACATAGCCTGGATCCTCTCGAGGTTTCTTCCTAGGTTTTGGCCTTTCTAGTGAGTTTTTCCTAGCCACTGTGCTTCTACACCTACATTGCTTGCTGTTTGGGGTTTTAGGCTGGGTTTCTGTACAGCACTTTGAGATATCAGCTGATGTACGAAGGGCTATATAAATGGATTTGATTTGATCACGAAGCCCTGACCACAATCCCATAGAAAATTTGTGGGCATAACTGAAAAAGCATGTTCGAGCATGGAGGCCTACAAACCTGACTCAGTCACACCAGCTCTGTCAGGAGAAATGGGCCAAAAATTCACGCTACTTATTGAAGGAAGCTTGTGGAAGGCTACCCAAAGATTTTAACCAAAGTTAAACAATTTAAAGGCAATGCTACAAATACTAATTGAGTGTATGTAAACTTCTGACCCACTCGGAAGTTATGAGAGAAATAAAAGCTGAAATAAGTCACTCTCTACTCTTGTTCTGACATTTTCACATTCTTAAAATAAAGTGGTGATCTTATCTGACCTAAGGGAATGCCACAATAGCCTGGAGTGGTGGGTGCAGAGTCAAATGCAGAGAGCAGAGGATACTGGGGAGACCGACTTTATTTAGATTCCCAAACGAACGCCCAAAACAACAGGCGCAAAATCGACAGACAAATAGTCCGACCTAAGTCCGACTGACTAACAGAAAACAATCCCGCACAAAAATAGGCGGGCCTAACAGGCTTATATAGACATGAATCAAGAAACAAAATAAGAGACAGGTGCAAACAATAAGACCAAACAAACAGAAAAAGAAAAAGGGATCGGTGGCGGCTAGTAGACCGGCAACGAGGAGCGACCTTCGGTGGGAGTCGAGACAGTCCCCCCCCCGACGCGCGGCTCCCGCAGCACGCCGCAACCGGCCTCGAGGGCGACCCGGGGTCGAGGCGCAGGGCGAGGCGCAGGTCGATCCGGGTGGAGGCGTTGGAAGTCCCTCAGGAGAGAAGGGTCCAAATTGTCCCACACCGGTACCCAGCACCTCTCCTCCGGACCGTACCCCTCCCAGTCGACGAGGTACTGTAGGCCCCTCACCCGGCGTCTAGAGTCCAGAATAGCACGTACAGTGTACGCCGGGGACCCCTCAATGTCCAGAGGGGGCGAAGGGACCTCCGACACCTCACCTTCCTGCAGGGGACCAACTACCACCGGCCTGAGGAGAGACACATGAAACGAGGGGTTAATACGACAGTAAGGAGGAAGCTGTAACCTATAACACACCTCGCCGGAAAAGACATGGGTAAACAGAGCCTCCGCAGTCTGTAGGGCCGTAGGGAGACAGGGCAACGGGAAGAGACGGCAGGATATACTCGAGATTACGATGGTCAGTCCAGATGAGGAAAGGGTGCTTGGCCCCCTCAAGCCAATGTCTCCACACCTTCAGAGCCTTGACCACAGCTAACAACTCCTGGTCCACCACGTCATAGTTCCGCTCCACCGGAAAGAGCTTCGGTGGCGTGCCCGAGCGCTGTGATAGTAGGATGAACGGTAGCCAGGTACAGCTCCAGCTGTAGTAAGAACCCCTGGCACACAGCCACCGTTCCATCGTACTCCCTGGGGAGCGCCAGACGCAGAGCACCGGATCCGGACGCCGGAGGAGGGGTAGGTGGTGCTGGCGGAGGAGGAGCTGGGGGTGAGCTAGGGAGGCCACTCCTCTCCACCATCTGGTCCATTGCCGACCCGATACGGTGGAGAATGGCCGTATGATGGAGGACTCACTCCTCCATAGATGGGAGAGGAGGTGCAGCTGCTCCTGCTGACTCCATTAAGTGGTGCGGGATTCTGTCACAATCGCCTGGAGTGGTGGGTGCAGAGTCAAATGCAGAGGATAGTGGGGAAACCGACTTTATTTGGATTCCTAAATGAACACCCAAAACAACAGACCCAACACAGGGCACAAACGGACAGGAACACAAACACGCACACCCTGACTAACAGAAAACAATCCCACACAAAAATAGGAGGGCCTAACAGGCTTAAATAGACATGAATCAAGAAACAAAATAAGAGACAGGTGCAACCAATAAGACCAAACAAACAGAAAAGTAAAAAGGGATTGGTGGCGGCTAGTAGACCGGCGACGACGACCGCCGAGCGTCGCCTGAACAGGAAGAGGAGCCAACTTCGGTGGAAGTCGTGACAGGCAATTTTTACTGTAATACATAATACAGCTGGAAGTTTACGTATACCATAGCCAAATACATTTAAACTCAGTTTTTCAAAATTCCTGAGATTTAATCCAAGTAAAAATTCCCTGTAGATCGTTGACAAAAAATAACAATTAAATCAATTTGAATCTTTCCTTAGTAACACAACAAGATGTGGATACTTTCTGAAGGCACATTAAGATTTTTCATTTTGTCCAAATATTTGTACTTGAGCTTGTGTCCTCAAAAGTTTATTTTGTAACTATTTTTACCTGAATGGTGACTTCCAGATCTTTCTAAAACTATGCAGCAGGACCAGTTCTTCATGGCCATCTAATGAAAAATGATTACGTTTGGGTATGCCTATTTACGTTGAAATCTAAATGTTGCCCTGTCATTCAAGAGGTTAACTGGAGTTGTAATGCACGAGGGAGAGAGAAGCAGAGCAGCACATCAAGCAGGGAGTGGGGGAGGGGCCGTGTGGTGTGCTTCTGTGTGACGAGGGGACCTAGTTATTTATCATCTAAATTTGATAATATACACTGACCACAAATATCAACTAAACATGTAAAGCGTTGGTCCAATGTTTCATGGGCTGAAATTAAAGATCCCCAAAATGCTCCAGACGCTCCAAAAAAACGTATTTTATTAAAATGTTGTGCACAAATTTCTTTACATCCCTGTTAGTTAGCATTTCTCCTTTGCCAAGATAATCCATCCACCTGACAGGTGCGGCAGATGATGAAACAGCATGATCATTACACAGTTGCACCTTATAAGGAGACAATAAAAGGCCGCCTCCAACATCGTTTTAGTTGGCAGTATGTCCAACTGGCCTCACAACCGCAGACCACGTGTAACCACGCCAGCCCAGGACCTCCACATCCAGCTTCTTCACCTGTGGGATCATCTAAAACCAGACTCCTGGTCAGCTAATGAAACTGTGGGTTTGCACGACCCGAAGAATATCTGCACAAACTGTCACAAACCGTCTCATCTGCATGCTCATTGTCCTTACCAGGGTCTTGACCTGACTGAGGTTCAGCGTCGTAACCGACCAGTGGGAAAATGCTCACCTTTGATGGCCACTGGAACGCTGGAGAAGTGTGCTCTTCACAGATGAATCCTGGTTTCATCTGTACCGGTCAGATGGCAGATATCATTTATGGCATTTTGTGGGTGAGCGGTTTTCCCCGGACAACAAACAAAATTGCATTTTATCGATGGCAGTTTGAATGCACAGAGATAACGTGACAAGATCCTGAGGCCCATTGTCGTGCCTTACATCAGCTCATGTTTCTACATGATAATGAACAACCCATGTCGCAAGGATTTGTACATTATTCCTGGAAGCTGAAAACTTCCCAGTTCTTCCATGGCCTGCATACTCACCAGGGATGCTCTTGATCAATATGTACGACAGCATGTTCCAGTTCCCCGCCAATATCCAGCAACTTCGCACAGCCATTGAAGAGGAGTGGGACAACATTCCACAGGCCACAATCAACAGCCTGAACAACTATGTGAAGGAGATGTTGTGCTGCATGAGGTAAATGGTGTTCATACCAGACACTGACTGGTTTTCTGATCCACGCCCCTAAAATTTGAAATTGTTGCGTTCATATTTTTGTTCAGTGTAGTTCCCGTCATGACTGCTTCAAACTGATAGAAGCTAGTTAATCTAGCTAGTTAGCTAATGTTAGCTAGGCTAATTGAGAGCAAATAACTATTATTGTGTCCTTTCTCCCGTTCCTACAGTAAATAAGAACACGATTCAGACAATTAAGTAGCAGCCTACCTGTTGGCTCTTGGTGTTTTAGCCTGTCGTTAAAATTGAACTTTGAATACATTCAGTTTAATTCCATCTTCCATTGATTAGCCTAGATATCGCCTAATAACTTTCCAAACAGCGGCTGTAGCTCTATGACTGTAGCGTAGTGCCAGTTTGATGACTTAGATCGGACGACAACAACAACAAGCTACACATGCCACTCTTGTGAAAAGCAAGAGCAGCAGCAACATGATGATACAATGATACAATTTTCTCTCCCCGTGGGAAGCGCGATGTACTCCTTCTGCTTTGGGAATTGATGTGGAATTTTCTTTATTTTTCATATCGTCTTAACGGAAAACCCCCAAAAATGGCTGTTTAAACGTTATGAAGATTGTTCCCTATATGCAGCACACCTCACACTTCGTTCCACTCACCTCGCCCTTCATGAGGTGTAACAGCACATGCTGACCCCCCCAAAATAAACATTGCCTTCCCACAAGCCTACCTGACGACAGTGAAGGATGTGCACTAAATATTATGACTGCCTTATGTCCTGGGGATAATTGATTCCTCCTCCCCATGCAAGCATGCACGCACACACACGCACACACACACTCACTCAACACACAAACATACACACACAACCACACACACAACCACACACACAACCACACACACAGCCATTTACTTCCTCCAAGCTGTTCATTTTACAAATTCTATAACCTTTTAGAAATTATTTCTGTGGTGAAGATTGCGGCATGGCCTCAGATTCATTATGGTGATTGAATCCTCTTCAATAGAAAACTGTTTAAAGAGGTGGAGGGGGGGGGGGGGGTTGAGAGAGCGAGCGAGAGGGAGAGAGAGAGTGTCTGCAGGCACATCTCGTCTTTCTCTGCTCTCCCTGAGACTGAAGGCAACATGGGTTAAAAGCTTGTCTGGGTGGCATAATTCACTGCCGCTGAGCCAAACAATCACATCGCATTGTGACCTTCATATGATACAAAAAAAGAGGAAGCCATAAAGAAAGCTTTCTCTTTTTTCCCCTTCCCTCTCGCTCTTCCTCCCGCCATCCTTCATCTCCAGCCCTCCTCCCCTTCATATTCCTGCCACCGTTTCTGTCTGTCTTGTGCATCACAAGGCTATGTAGAGTAACTAATTAAATATCTAATTATTAACATTGTGGATAGCGATGTATTGTAGTAAAAGCCGCTGCTCTAATCATTGGAGGAGTTTAAAAGCGGCCTTGTTTGCAATGGGAGATGATATACATATAGAATTCCTCTTCCTCTCCCCTCTCCATTTCTCTTTCCTTTTTACTCTGGTAGCACCTGGACCTACACTATTCATCATGTGGATGACTCGGAACATGAATTAGTTTTCTTTTTTTTATGTGGGAGATGAGAGGGCCAGATGGTAAAAAAAAATGTTTAAAGCAAAAAATAAATAAAAAGGAATTGAGGACGTAGTCTACTGCTGTATGTTATCATGGGGGCACATGGTAGTGCTGGATTAGGCTGGATTTTTAACGCCTTTACGCTCTGCAATATAGCTTTTCACATGCCCTCCATTGTCGTTTCTTTATACTTCAAACAAGAAATTGTGAAACTCTAATTAGTCTATATAATTGCAGCCGGATGAAGCGCTGCCAGTCTCATGCAAGGTGGAGTGGTTTTATTCTCTTCTTTTCACGGTGGTTTTCTCTCTCTCTCTCTCTCTCTCTCTCACCCTTCCTTTTTTTTGAAACCTGAGAGAAAAGGCCCTCTCGAGAGGTCTGGAGGTTACAAGCGTGTTATTAGAGCATCACTTGTAGGCAATTACAAGACCCTCCACATCCTCTGTACCTGCTGGATGCTCGTCCATGAGGGACAAGAGTAGACATGACCAGAGCCTTTTCCAGGCACCGTGGTTTTGCTATTGAGTGAGCATACGCTGTATGATGTTATTTGTGTACTTAGCTACTGTAGATAGATAGCCTTATCTGTGTTCAACTGAGTGACTAACAGTCTACATTACTCTACCTGTTTCCCTTCTTATCCTACTCTGCAGCCAGTCTGCTACTGAAATGTGAAGAGTCCTTAAGCTCCATGTGTCTGGCCAGATGTTTAAGAGGTACTCCCTACATCTCCTCCTACTATTAACACCACTCGACTTCACCGCCTTGGCCTTTTCTCTTCTGCTCGTTGTTTGAACTGACGGTTCTTGTCTCAGAACTGCCATCTTGTCTATTCTATGCTTCCGGTTAGTGTTGTTTCTTCAATGTCAGACAAATTAACTGATTTGATGGTCACTGCCTCTCCTACATAGTCTCCAGATCTGTCTGTGTTGTCCCTACTTGCCTGCTAGGTGGCTGAGATGTCCACAGGTAGCTTTGGCGAAGGCATCGTCTCCACGTCCACTTGAGGACCAGCGCCAACCTAGCCTTGTCATGCCGTCAATCATCATTACAGATCCTGGCACATCCCCGCTACGTTAACTCTGTGACCTATGTACCCAATCGCAATTAAATCTCTGATGGGTATATGATTCATCTACATGCACTGTCACTCGGCTGTCATTCACGCGAGAACTGCGTTTTTATGTTTTGGATTAGATGCAAATGTGGCTGAGGGATTCCAAGAGCAGAAAAAAAATGTAAACATCAGGAAGTGATAATGGTTAGGTTGATGAGGATGTTCGCTGAACACCAAAGGGGGTTAAGACAGGGTTTGGCTGGCAAAGACGAGCCAACTGAGACAAGAAGCACTAAATCTGAAAAGTTTGAGGCATTGTTTTGAAACAAGGGGACAGAAACAAGGAAATTATTTGGATTTCTTCTCTATCTTTTCCCCCCCATGTAACCAAGTACATAAATAGCTCTTAACACTTGAACGCTATTTTGAATAGTGCTGAGCCTCTGTGGATTTCCAAGAGGGAAGCAACTTACTCACGAACAGGTGCATTTT
>NC_092172.1:10819220-10826720 GCF_045791955.1 Oncorhynchus clarkii lewisi
GCCTGGCTGCTATTTTCCTCTCTTTTTCTCCATCCCTCTTTTTCACCCCCCCCCCCCCCCCCCCCCCCCTTTCTGTCTCTCTCTTCCTCACTATCCTTTTTCTATTTGTTGCTGTGTTTATTTCTGCTGGAAAGACAGTCTAGTTCATTTGCTAGTCAGTTGGGGCAGAGAGGCCTCCTATTCTTAGCCTTTTATTAACATTGTGGTTCTGCACAACAACAGCCGCAGAATCTATTATTCATCAAGTGTAACCAATATAAAATTTAAAACAGTGTGTTTTTTTTTTTGTCAAATGATGTAAGGTCAGCATAATTTTATGCCTATTACTAATATCTATATCATCTTTGCCTTAGTCAGCTCTATTTAAATATGCAATCATTTACAGATTTTGACTGTGTGTGTGTGCGCTCCCAATTTCCAATATTCCTCTGCTACACGTTTTATGCTGACATCAATGGCAAGCTATTAAAGACAGTATTTCATTATTGGTTCCTCGTCCCCCAGTGGTTATTTACAATCCTATATATACTAAGCACTGATATTAAAGGAGACCAGTTTAATGAGGTGCTATCTGCCTTAGCAATATGTCTCTCTCCGAATGAGATTGTGTTGAACGATTTTTATCAAGAAATGGCTGTTTCGCTGGGGTTATGTTTTGTCCATGAAATATGCATTTCATATCTCTTTCATTTCATTAACATAATTTCATTTGTGCTTTGCATTCTGTGCATAATACATATTTGATTTACAAAACAAATATTTCCATTAGAAAATGAATTTCATGCAAGCAAAAAGCAGAACTGAATGATATATTGTAAGGAAATAAGAAAAAAGGGGAATTGTATTATCTTTGACTCCAAAAAAAAAATCCTTGGCAAAGGAAATACACTGAATATATTTTTGGAGTGTGTGTGTGTGTGTGTGTGTGTGTGTGTGTGTGTGTGTGTGTGTGCATATGCATGTGCGTGTTTGTGTATGCAAATGTGCATTCTAGTAGCTATGACAGCTGAGGGTATATTGCATAAAGTTTAAAGCAATATAACTCAGATTGATTTACATGGCCGGCCTGGCAGTTTCTACCTTACGTTAAATGTTTCATTGGAAGTGTGGTGGGAGGGTCTGCTTTTTATTATCAACAAGATATGTGGGGTTTTTATGACGATATATCGCTGTGTTCAAATTCGCAAACGAAGAGCACACATCCATTTTCATTTTCAGTCACTTTCAAGAGTGGCGATGGGGGGGGGGGGGGGGGGGGGCTCAATAGAAAATACGTCATATGAAAAGAAACCATATGAAGTACAATATGTATCCCGTCTCAGAGAAAACACTGCGTCACTTCATTGGTGGCTTTGCGTTGTGTTGTTTCTGCCTGCACCTCTCTTGCCAATGGCAACTTTTAATGCGTGTATTGACGGACATTTAGCTGTGTACTTCCCTTAGCCGTTGGCAGAAAGGCCCCATTTGATGTATTATGGAGTCCTTCCCTCTCTATTTCTCCTGCTTTTCTCTGGGAACGGTACTAGTTTTAATTAAAGCGATGCACCTAGGTAGTTTAAAGGCTATCAGTGGCCGCTTGATAAAGTTGCGAGAGCTCAAGGCTCTGGATAACACGAAGCGTTTTAAACTGGCCCTGGCGAGTTCATATTCATTTGGCTTATCTGTAGTATAAAAATCCAGGTAGCATTGAGACAGATCACCGGCTTTAATGAGCTCAAAATGTGAAGTCAGTGTCAGAACCCTTAACTTTTTATTTTTATTTCAACGGGAGCAGAAAATAACTTGACTAAGCTAAAAGCCAAACAGTAAGATCTATGTTTCAGGGGTAACTAGTATTAGCAGGGATTTCAGGCTTGTCTGACATGCAGCGTTGAAGGGATGGCTTAAAATAGAAGTCCCAGGAACGGCAGAGTGGGGCTCATACCTGGGTTTGCTGAGGGAAAGAACGCTTAGAGGATCTTACAGGTTTTAGATTCTTCTATTTCTCTCTGCTACCCGTAGTCCTGCCATGGAGGCGATTGCCTGCCCGGCTACTGCTAAGTATTTCTTTGAATCTGTGACAGGTGTTTTGAAACTTGGCTACCCTTGACGACGAGAGCGGGAGTTTAAGTGAGGAGATGGGAGATTGTGGATCTCTGAGAAGGAGGTGGCGAGTGTCTCAGGATGACTCCTTTTAAAGTAAGCTGCTTCTCAAGCTGGGTTTACCCCCACTTACTGCAACATACCAATCAAATGAGAAACCGAAATGAGACATATGTTAGGTTGTGAAAAAGGCGGCATAGGTATTTTGTATTCAAATCTGTGACTGTGTGGCTTATTTTGTTAATGTGGTGTTAAATACTGGGTACTGAAGCATGTATACTCACTGTATGCTTAGTAAAAAGTATTGTTTTTTTTTTCAGTAGAGGGTGAAACCTGGTTGGTCGCAATATTTTCTGTCGGGTACATTTCTGAAAATGTACAAAACAACACGGTGAGGTTCTGTCTGGCCTGTTATGGATGTTTTTCCCCCTATCCTTCCATGTGGGTGAACATGGGTTTTCAGGATGGCTTTAACATACCTATACCCTTATCACTACATGATGTAATGCATTATGGGATGTTATATGGACATACACCTCTTATGTGGACACACTGTATAGCCTACCTCTTCAAGAAATCATACTCCTTTTTTCCGGCCTCTGTTGTGTGTGCTAACTTACTGTGGTTTTTTTCTTCTTCAATCATGCCTGTATTGACAGACATCCTGCGTCGTCAGATCTCAGAGAAGACCAGCTAGCTAGATGGTTAACGTCTCATCAGAACTACACAGCGTCTTCCCTTCTCCACGAGAGCCTACCAGGTTAATATCTTAGCAAGTATGAAAGAACTATTTTGCTCTCCTTTGGATACATGGCGGGTACAGGTACCTCAGCTTGTTTGTTAACATCGGCATTGGAGGGGGAGAGAGAAAAAAAAATCAATCTAATACTGCAGAACTATCAGATCATATGAAATGATGGATTCTTGGTCTGAGCATTCAGCCTCTGTCTGCCGAGCTGTGCAAATCAATTCAAACCGACACAAAGAGCAAACACACGCCGCGCTCCACAATAGGAAAATGAAGCGGAGCCTCCCTTTTTAAAATATGCCGCTACATATTTGTTTTGTGGATTACCATTCTGAAATGAAATTTGAACAGTTACTTAAAATAATATGCAAAAGATATTTCCAGTTTTTTTCCATCCTCTTGGTTGTTGGATGCGGGTAGCTGCGACACGGCCACAATGTAAACAGCTTCCTGGTGTGTTATGCTGGTGTTTATTTTTCCTCAACATATTTTGGGCCTTATCCCCAATGCAGGAGGTTTACAGGACTCAGTGTTTATTTTCCTGTTTTGTATTGTTGCTGCTCTTGAAATATGTATTCAAGTATCATCACAGGCAAAGCAACTGATACAGTGGATAGATTTTAGGGAGAGTAACAGTAACTTTCTTTAAAGGTAGCATCTGTGGACTGAGCACCATAGCTGCAGAGTGGCTCTGGTTGCGCAGTTAGATAGTATTGTGTGGCGTGTTGATTGAGGCTTTGTTTCTTAAAAACCAATGTATAACGCGTAATTTGTCTCAGCCCGACATACCTAGCTAGAACTTTATGTCCCTGGTAACTTGATCCACCATGATGTCCTGATATATGACATATTCATTCTGCCGGCCACTGTTGATTCGGCATCTTATTCAAAAGATTGTTATGTATATGTGTGTCCGTTGTCAGGCAAATCTATAGGCCTCAGAAAAGCAAGAGAACAGCAGTGTCTTTGTCTGTGGTGTTGCAGTGTACTCTGGGCCAGGGCCCCCCAGTCCTCCACAACAACAGGGCTCCTCCCCACTGGTCTTGGAAGGGCACACAGGTGGCAGGAGGTTGCTCCAAATGAGCCTTAATTAGCCAATTGAGTCAATCAGCAGCCTGATTGGTACAGTAGGCTCTCGCACTTCCACTTCTCTTAAGAAAACAGCCTGACACTTTTAAAGCCAGCTGGATCCATGCCCGCCACCGCCATGGCCACAAATGAGCTGGAGAAGTGCACTGACTATAAGTGCATTGACTATAATGACGTCAGCGTGGAAGAATGAATAGTTCACCTTTAGCTTATTGGCAGTAGTCCCAAGGCTAAGGAGCTCTTGAGTGTGGTGGTAGTTAGGCTCATTCCGTCAACTTGAAAGGTGAAGTTTCGGTAGCATCTGGTACTAGAAGCTTTATGGCATGTTTACGACAAACATGGAATGGTGAACAGAGTTAGTCCCACATGATCAGTGTCTTTACTGTACGTGTGGCTAATACAAAAACCTCACACCTGCTGTCTTTACGGGGTGCTGGTAACCCCAACATCCATCCTCCCGTCACTAGAACCATGGACTGTAGTGGAACACAACTTAACAACACAGTTACTCCAAAATCCCCAGCTCATGAGATGCCCAGCACTCATCAAGTGAGGGACACTCCAGTCCTCCCTGTCATCTCTCAGCTAAGACATCTGGACGATTGTCATGGATGTCACGGTTGATGAATGCTGAACGCTGACGAATCCCAGGAGGCATCAGTGAAATGAGAAGAAAAGTCTCTCTTTGGTGACAAGTGTGTTGTTACTAGTGCACGTCGCAATGAGTGGAGTGTTGCATACCATTCACTGTCCACAGGTACTTTTGAGAGAGGACTTAAAACGGAAAGCTCATTCACACTTTTGTCATGCCTCCTATTCTGTTACCAGTTGTAAACGATATGAGCGTTTTGAGGTATATTATAGACTAAGAGCACCCACAGCTCTTTGTTAGCCGTCAGAAGAATCGGTTAGAAAAGGGCTGCATAGATATTCCATATTAAAATCTATGGCTGTGGCCTATTTTGTTGAAGCTAGAATCGCTCGTTGCTACATCCATGTTTGAACTTTGAAATGAATTACATGCATCCATTGATTCTTGAAGGATACGTTTTCAGGACAGCTTTAACAAGATACCCTGGGATAGACCTATACCCTCACCACGGCATGATGCAATGCATTATGGAGCGTGAGGTGGACATGCACCTTCTTATGACATATAGCCTACCTCTTCAGGAAATCACACACCTTGCTTTGTTTTTCTATTCACACATGCCTGTATTGACAGACATCCTCCAGTGTCAGAGTTCAGAGAAGGCCAGAACTACACGGCATCCTTTCTTCACGGGAGCCTACCAGGTTAATACCGTAGCCAGTGTGAAGCAACTCTTCTGCATTAAACAGAAAGCTCATTCACACTTTTGTCATGCCTTCTGTTCCCTTACCAATTCAAAAACATACGAGCGTTTTGAGGTATATTACAGTCACCTCAGACTTAGAGCAGCCACAGCTGTTTGTTAGCTGTCAGAATAGCCGCGTCGCGAACCAGGCTTCCTCAAACGGGAAGCCTGGGGAAGTCTATGGCAACAAAAAAAAAGAAGCTAAATAGGGGTGGGAACCCGGTGTAAATAACTGACACCTCGCAACACGTCAAACCAATCAAATGCCCTGCTTGGGCAGAGCTCCAATAGTGTTCACTAGATTAGTGTCCTAGGTGCAACAGTGGGTGAGGATGGCTGGGAAATTGCAGATTAAAACCCCATCAAAATACTGTATGTTGATGTATATCACTTTTGTGTATAGAGCACACTTTTGGCAAAACAGAATTCTGTTTTCCCTCCAGATTTTCTTACATTTTCTGCAATGTTGCAAATGAGTGTACGGAACAACTCTCTACAAAATATGTCCTTCCGGGTCTGAAAACAGTGTCGGACATAACACATGTCACATGTGGAGGGAGGGTTCTTGAAATGTAACATCCAATCAAAATCTTGCCGCTGGGAGCCAGTGGACCATTCAAAACCGTTTTTGCCATACAACATTCTCTTGACAGGCACGTGATTTTGGAAGTATGGCAACATGAGACTACAGTAAGAACAACTCAGCAATTACACAAAGATTTGGCATTATACATCTGGGAGACTTGGCAGTTGAGAATCCTGAATGAAACCCATCGCCCCTTCCCTCTCAGATTTACTGAACTACCTTTCAAAACAACAATGTTTGTCACTTATAGCTGGGAGCATCGAATAATGCTGTATAATGTTTCAATGTAATGATATATAGAAACAGTGATTACACTCTAATTCAATTGGGCGGTAATCAAATTGCAATAATGGCCTTTATTTGGGACCCCAATTTATCGTTTTCCCAGAAATCATTAAACAATTTTCTCTTTAAATCCACTTTAAATATGCACACACACACACACACACACAGTGTCATGGTAAATGATAGGAAGACCCAGCTGGTGGAGCAGTGGAAGGAGGACTCTTGTGAGTAAACACAAAGATCCTTGGGCTTGTTCCTCTGTACGGGTGAAGGCGGTCATGTGACATTTAGACACTTATCTAAGATTAATGGATGTTATGATTTATCCCAGATTTACTGAGCTTTACTGTACGTACAGATTTCAAACTGTTCACACAGACTTTGTTATGGTACTTGCTAGATTTGAACTCTTTAGTTAAAGTTTAACCAAAGCCGACGCAAGCTTTCTTAAACTAGAAGAATGTTTGGCGCTGAGGACTCCTCCAGCTATGAGTGATCCTCATAGTGCCATTGTCACTGTCATCATGCACGACGGGCCATGTTGCATGATATCTGCCCTAGGATTTCTACATGGGTAAACCTTTCTCTCTCTGGAGCACCGAGCCACTACGAGGAGCGATCAGGCACGACTGATTCCCCAGCTTTCTTAAGAGAAAGTAACGTTACAGTGCGGCTGAGAGGGCCCATCGCTCCAGCCTCCATGACATCCACTTAGACGCCAACATCCCCGAATAACCCGATGTCAGAGGCCCCTGGCTAGGAGCACGGCAGGCAGCCAGACAATCGGAGGGAGCGCTGGTTTAAAGTAGTGGGCTGCCTAGTGTAATGTTGTCTGCTCCAACTGAACAGCCTCTTTCCCTCCAGCCACAGACAGCGATAGTTAAGAAGTCACTCACTTTGACATCCATGAAGAGGAGGCCTGCTGCCGCGCTGCTCATCTTTTCCACAAGTAATTTTATGGGAAAGATGAGCAAAAAAAAATAAAAAGGACCTGGAGAAATGAGGCAGAGTAGCACATCTGGTTGACATACTGTATAGCAGACCGTACCGACAATGAGGTCGAGAAGAAATGGGTTTAGGCCCAGTTTGCTGTCTTTAGCAGCTTGGGGACTGAAGTACTGTTCATCAGTGTAGTGGAGGAGAGGAGAGGAGTACCAGTGTCATTATGATGTTTGTTGTTGCCTGACTGTGGTTAAGCTGCATTAACACAGCTGATTCAGTACCTCGTCATAGAGTAGTAGCCTTACATGAGAATGCCCTGACACTCTCGTACGCCTTTACGTTCACACACACACACTCTCACTCACGTATACAATATAACCATTGGGCAATGTAATCAACCGACAGAAAGGTGTATTCCTTATGAGACATTC